>NC_135706.1:10784456-11084456 GCF_964276395.1 Gasterosteus aculeatus
TGTCACCCATCTCTATGTGTGTCTTCAAAAATGTCTTTATCTGGAGCCCGTTGCAAACAGTCCCACACCAATGCAAGGTTTATGTTGCCTGAAAGGAAAAGGAACGAGTCGAATATTCAAATTCCTCAATGATTTCCTGGAAAAAAACAGGTAATGTGTTACTTATTAATTAGGAAAACAGGACATTTCTTGAAAATAGTTTGTGTGAAAGAAAGTAGACAGCACAAGTAAACAAATCTTACATTTTCTGCTGTGCACCAATTAAAGACTTTCTCTGTTACACTCGCAGTTCGTTGGAATCAATTAATTTCCTCATAATTGGGAAAAGATCACGAGGGTCCAGGAAAGTTTTCATTCATCAAACCTCAAACACTTTTGCATTTGTGTGTGTGTGAAATCAACAGCGAATCAAACTATGACGCCTGCACCAAGATCATTAATCTAACAATGAAAACTTAGAGACGCCGTCATGTTCAAACTTGAACAATGGAGTGAGGCCTCAGAGCTGACAGGCTGACACTTTTTAAAGATTAAAACGAACCAAGTGTACCGACGTGACATTGAGAAAGAAACACTCGTAAGTACAGAGAGACACGGTGCTTTTTTATTTCAGACGCCTGTGTGATTCAAAAGTACAGAACATACGTTTATGTAACAGATTCACCTTCAGCTTCTAATCAGCAGCAAGGAAGACTTCCATCTAACAAGAACCCTCTTCAGCGGGTTTATTATGAGAGAACACCAGACAAATGATTAGAGAGGGATTCGCGGCCACGCACGCGTACTTCTCACTTTCCAATAAACCTGCGTTTCCAGAGCTGCTCTTGAAAATCGATCAAAACTCACATCATGTATTTGTGATGCGAGAGGCTCTGAGTGTCCGTCTCCATCGATAAGTCCATCAGTATGCAACGCCTGTCTGCACCACTCTGTGGACAGATGTTCATCTGGAGCACACACCATTCAGCAGTAACTCGCCGTGATGCAACCATATCCGTCAGATTTCAGGCTCCTCCAGAGTGTGTGTACACACACACACACACACAAGTTCAACATCAATAGATGTCAAGGTCAGTCTTAAAGAGGCCACGTTTAATCTGTCCTTTTCATCGCGGTGCTCCCCCTGGTGTCGCGTATCAAGCGAACCTTATTACCCGCGTGCACCACGAAGGACACATGACCTGAGAGACGAACCAGACGGGATCCTGCGAATGATGATAACTGCTTCGGACCGAGGTGGGGGGTGGGGTCACATAAGGCAAGCGGATGAGTCAGTGGGCCGATGCAACGTCTGCCTCTACCACTTCTGTGTTAGGGCGCCATTTTCGTTTCACAGACACGACACAGGGAGGAATCCGTAGAGAAATTCCAGTTTTCGACGCCACGTCGTCGGCCAATTCCACCTTGAATCATTTACTAGAAGAACCCGAGGCTTCACCTTCCTCAGCGAGAACTAATTACGTTCAACTTTCGAAAGTTCACCAACCCTCATTTAGCATGTCGGTGGCTCGTTGGCAGGTTGATCAAGCTCTTTGCCTGGCGGGTGAGGGGGGGGGTTATTGCAGCAGGGAAGAGTTAGTTAATGTCCTCTAATCTATTTATTGTACACATCCCAAGCAACAACCAGTTCAGCGGGTACGAAGGAATCGTCCTGCGTCCCGACCTTTGCTGAGTGGTCCGATATTAACTCGTTTTGAGCTCAGTTTGTTTCTTTGTTTCACTGTTTTCGCTCTCAACACACTGACGCATTGTTCTCCTGAGCTCAACCCGAACACATTGATCTATGGAAGCGTGTGTCAGCCGGACATGTCGGGGGTTGGAGCTGGTTGTGTTGTGCGTCGAGCGGACGGATGTGTCATGAACTGAGCTAAGATTCCTCTCGCTGCTTCCCCCGCTGCTCGTGTCTCCTGAGGACACAGCTGCCTCGACCTCTTCTTCACGGGACAGAAACAGCACTTCACACATAATGTGGTTCTCATCCGGAACCACCGGGAGACCACGGGGAGTGTGTGTGTGTGTGTGTGTGTGGAGGGGGGTAATACCAAGTATTACCTGGACGACGCTGTCTTCATTATAATGTTAACATTATCATCTTAACATTATTACTGTATATTATGGATTTATTTTAAAGAAAGAGATTATTAGAGAGATTTCAGTCCTGACATAATGTGTCCATGAGTGAGTAGTGAATAGACATGTCACATCTAACAACACCATCCCTGGAGTAAGAGACAGGACATCAAGTATATTAGATATTGTTTCCATTAAAATCCATGTTGTTTTTTAAAAAGAACTGACTGAACAATAGATAAAGATCATCAAACAGGACCGTACTATTTCATTTATCAAAGATGAAATAAAAGCTTTTTCAAAAAGAAAAATATTTCTCCGTACTAAAAAAAAAGGTCTTCCTTCAGCTCCCTGTTTGTTGTTCAGAAGGGATTTAGAGAACTCCAGACATGTCGACCTCTCAAACATTCAGTTATTCATTTAGTTAAATCTATTTCGTACCTCCCGAAATCACAAATGATAAATTTGCCTGTCGGCTTTACAATCCTTTTTCCAAAACCTTCACGACGGCACTGTGAGAACTCCCAGACAACCAGAGGTGCACTTCAACGGGAAAAAAAAGGAAGAAACCTTAAGGGAGAGAAGGGCAGAAGGGGGGAGGGATGGAGGGAGATGTCCCTCAGCCCGATGAGTAATAGATCATCTGTACGAACAACAGAATATTTTACATTGAGGTCTACTTGACATAAAAAGATTACAAACAGAAAGGATGTTGGTACCAAAACAAAGATCGTAATCTATATTCTATATAACAAACTAATGAATGTAATTACAAAAAACGGCGCGCATGCACTACAATCAGAGCGTGGGTTCTGAGGAGCATAAAACACACCTTCTCTTATCTGTTTTTCAGATGTTTATCGGGAAATTGTTTTGGTTGAGCCGTGCGATTCTTATTCTTAAAAATAAAGTCAGTTTTGCAACTAACATTTTAGATATTTTTGTGCAACCAGCCTCGATAAGTTGTTTTCTTCTTCCTAGAGGGTTCTCTGCAAGGAGTGCAAATGAGAAGATAAACTATTTAACACATGGACAGATACCAGCAGCTCTGGGAGTCACACTGAGGAAAAAGTAAAAGCCCCACTGGACTTAGAAGGTTTCAATCCTTTAAATGTCTGTGGAAAATGTCATCACAATCCATTCAGAGGCTGAGGTTTCAGTCCCAGATGGACCTTCCTTCACCCGCGCGGCAAATACAACAACAGAAAAGCACCAATGGTTCCTGAGCAAACACGTCTTTCCTGGTTCCTGGAAATGTTTTTTGTTTTTTTGAAGTCCTGCTATTTTTGAACTCTAATCTAAAATAGGACAAGGAGTACTGGTTGAATTGTTATTTCGGTACTCACTCGATGTGTCCACATACCCTGCGGCCAGCTGTAGCATGGGGACATTCAAAGGCCGCACCACAGGGCGACGGCGACACGACGCACACTCAAAAAACTGCTTACACGCTCTCTGCATGACTTTTTATGATCACAAATACGGATAATACGATTGATTTGATCAGTGCAAAGGTTGCGTTAGACCTCGGGCTCCTTGAGGTTTCAGCCACAGCTGAGTCACGACAAATTAGCGACGAATTATGTTGCGCAATAGTGTCACAGGTGTGAACCAAACTGAATGAATATTTTGAATATTTTCAAAGCCTATCACCGAAGAATCGTTGTGAAGATTCTCTGTATTTGACGTACCGAATACTGAATCCAGAGCAGCACGCAGTGGGTCATGCATGTTTTATGAATGTGCAGCCTGCCTGTCTCTCGTAGAAAAGGATTGTTCTTTCTGTTCTTTCTGTCCTCAGACAAAATCGGTTTCAATCCATCCTAATGATAGATCAGTTATGATCACATCTTGTGGGCTGATTGCAGCAGCAGGAGCTTAAATCGACCAGCACAGAAAGGAAAAACGCAAAATGAGACTCAGAATTGGCTATTTGAGCTCTCGGTTGCAACAGTACTATTTCACAATGTTACATTTAAAATGCCCAGGAAGATTTTGGGATGAAAATACGAATAGGGTTAGTAAACTCGAAAATGTATATGTAGACGACTATTGTTTTGTTTTCGGTTGGTTTGTGCATCACAGTCAAATGTCTCACAAATCCTTCTAACTCACTCTGTGCTGTGCAGATCTCTCTCTCTCTCTCTCTCTCTCTCTCTCTCTCTCTCTCTCTCTCTCTCTCTCTCTCTCTCGCTCGCTGGTGTCACGCTGACCTCACCAGAGCTTCTGAAATCCCTTAACCACACTCGGCGTGTCTTTGTTCACTTTTTGTTATGTTCTTGAGAGCCGTGATAATGACTCACACTTGAGGGGTTTAATGTAATCGAGTGTGAAACAAGTGTTTGCTGCGAATGTAAATGCCGAATAACGCACTTCGTCACAAGGTGAATTTGCTTAATCACACTGAATTAGAGCAGCTGCGTTAGCAGAGGAAGATTCACTGCAGGCTCCAAGCACCACGTTTTAGTTTAAAAAAAACTCGTACCTCCCACACTGAATAGTTTGCACATGATAGAGATTTCCTTCTGTTTCTTAAAGTGTGTAGGTCACAAATTATCACAACTTTCCAAAATGCAACAGAAGGCAAAAAGAGACATATTGCCATAATTAAGGAAGATTTCTCGGGTTTAAGCGGATGCAGGTTCCTATCGAGGGGACAGAATCTCAAAAGCAGGAGATAAGAGTTGACGCTTTGGCAAATTGCCGGGGAAGGAGTAGAAATAAATGTGCGGCGTGGCGGACGGGGCCGAGTGGAAACAGGTGGGCAGGTGGGCGGGTTAGGTCAGCCCGCTGCACAGCAGATGAGGGAAGTGGGAAGAAGTGTGCAGCGTGTTTCCCAGTGCAAAAAGACAACGAGACCAAATACCCCAAAAAGCTTATGCAGAATAATCCTCAGGCTGAAAACTGACAAATGTTTTCAGTTAGCACGTGAACATATGCTGTGATTTTATTCTAACAACCATCCACAAATAACACCCTGTCTGTACTGGCTGCAACCTGGTAGCCATGGCAACAACGCACCATCATTGGCGGAGGGTGAAAAAGTCTCCTGCTCAGATGAAGGTAAAAAAAAAATAAGCGAATAAAAGAATGACAAATTGAAATGCCGTTACGGTGCATTGAAAGCGGGCTCTGCTGACAGTAAGCAATGAATGTCCATAATCCCTCCGACCGTCAAACCACAGCTCCATCCTCCCACTGTAACCTTTTAATATACAGCTCTCTCCTGCAGCTAATCAAAGGCATGCCTTATTTTTAATTTGCCTACACAGAATGATACAGGCAAGATGAACGTGTGTGTGTGTGTGTGTGTGTGTTGGTCATTCAACAGCTTGGCGGTGTATTTACCGTTAGTACTATTAAACCATTTCCAGTATCTTGATACCAGCAGCAAGACTAATTACTGCTTAAAAGCCAGGAATCCTGCAAATGACTCATCGCTCTTCACACAAGCCAATGTGAAATGCAATGAAAGTCAAATAGCATTCTGATATCATCCTCGATGTAGTTTTCATAATGCATTCATAACTCCTACAGCAAACAATCAGGAATTTAAATTGATAATACAAAGCCTCCCTCCATGGCTTAGAACCCTGCGCCACCGCCTACAAAGATGACAGAAATGGTTTTCTTGAATTAAATCAAGGAACATACGTCCTTCAGGGTCATTTAATAAAAATTTAAAAATCAGGGTTAATTCATTGTGACAAAAACAGGAGCCTCCGTTCAGGTCAAGTCTGTGGTGTCTCCGCAGATTCAAGCCTCTTGGCGTGTGCTTGTCAGCATGATAGACGGCTAAATAACAGATAAAAGACTCACGAGCGCTTCAATTAGATTTTTTTTAACGCAAACATTTGCGAGTGTGACGGACTCTCTCTCTTCCACGTTGCAGTGGCCGTAGGCGTGTGTTTGGGGAGAGGATTATGCAACACACAAGGTGGAAGTGTGCATGTCTGACCCCTTATACATGAAAGGAATAAGCATTTGCATTTTTTCCATCTTGTGACGTGCATGTGCACTACGTTCCGTGTTGTGATTCCAGATGTCTGTACCTTCTTTCTGATAAGATCGGATTAATTCATGTGTGTATAATGCAACAATGTGAGCAGTGAGCTTTTAAACTGCTGAACCTTTGAGTGACGGCACGTTCAAGAAGCTAATGTGTCAAGACGTGTTTAAGTTTGTTTAAGTACGAAACAGGAGTGAATTATGTGTTGATGATCTACACCAGTTTCAACGGAGGATGAAGAAGAAATGTTTAAAACCATTAACACAATGACACAACCCTGCTCTCCAGCTCATTGCCGCACTGCTGTCACACTTGTTGTGAAGGGTTTCTGCTAATTGTGTGTGTGTGTGTGTGTGTGTGTGTGTGTGTGTGTGTGTGTGTGTGTGTGTGTTTTCCTAAGAGAGACAACAGTTCTCTGCTTATAAGAAGCCAACATCTCACTTATCTACACCTGAAAATCATGACAAACCAATGAGAGCTAACTTGTACCAAATCAGTCCTCTTGGTTAACAAGTGTGAACAAAAATCATAATGTGATAATATAATATTATAAATAATAGTCATGCGGTTCCCTCACTGCCCCTTTCCTTTTTTTCAGGCCCTTGCTCAGCTAATGAGATACCTGTGTCTGGGCGAGAAACATTTGCAATTACAGTCCACACCATGTACTTTCCACCGCAAATGGACTGAGGCCATTGCGGCGACATGAGGGCAGCTACATCAGCTGCAGAGCTGTAAATGCGGATGTGAGCATTACTTGAGGCGTGAAGAAGGAGAACAGAGAATTACCAACTTCTTCTGGGACTGAAATATCTGTTGCTGCAGCCATCTGGTCCTAACTGCCCCTCAGGTCGACAGCTACACCCCTGCAAAGAATGAGCATCCCGCAGCACGTATGTTCCACAGCAGCGAGACTAATTAGTGAGAGGGAGCTTGTTACATCCAAAATGGAGCAACTTTTGGTCTTTGAAATGCAGTAATAAGAAAGAAACGTCAGACTTTGCATGTTTGAGCGGAGGGCGCAGAGGCTGCTCGGCAGAATCACAGAATTTGTGATTAGTTCTTTCTTTTGAGCACAATTTGCAAAGCCCTTCATCACAGAGAAGACCGTACCAATTTTATTCAAACATTGCGTCTCTGTATTTTGCTCACGACTCGGTGCTTCTTTCCCGGTGTTCTTATCAAAATGATAAAAGCTTTTTAGGTCCTCGCCGCGTGACAGCATTACACTTACTTTTCCTCCTGCGTGGGCAGATACCACGAGCCAAAGAGGAAGAAAGAGCTTTTGAAAAATGCATTGCAAAGAGCTTGTTTTACTGAGTGTTTGCAATTCATTTTCCTTG
Organism: Gasterosteus aculeatus; assembly: GCF_964276395.1. Classification (NCBI taxonomy): domain Eukaryota; kingdom Metazoa; phylum Chordata; class Actinopteri; order Perciformes; family Gasterosteidae; genus Gasterosteus; species Gasterosteus aculeatus. The sequence continues at coordinate 10,791,879 of NC_135706.1, forward strand.
AGAAGCTGCCCGCTGCGGCCATTTCTTTCTTTTTCCCATCGCTGGAACGTCGTAATCCTAAGAATAGTTCCCTTTAACAAAATTTAGTATAGAGCTCTTACTTTATTCTCTTTGGAAGATCTCTTTGGTCTCAACCAAAGTCCGGTAATTGTCTCTTTGAACTGTCTTTTTAAAATTAAATCCACAATTTCCGGTTAAACAGCAAGAGTGATTTTGGCAGTGACTTCTGCATTTCTTTTACTCAATATAAACCTGCAGTGCACTAGTTGATTGTATTGAAAAGCAACGACTCATTGGGGTAGTTTGCTGTTTTTAGACTTCGATGGAGTTCTAGAAATTAGTTATTATTATCTGGCCTTGTGATTGAAATGAATAGAAAGTTGACTTTCCAGATAAAAAGTAATGTACAATATCAACCGACTCATCCGTTCATTTTCTACAACCAAACAGTGTCACCGTAGCAGTTGTGAGAAACCAGAGATAATTCCAGAGTAATCCCATGTTGCCCCTTGCAGGTAGACAGAAGCCAGTGGATTAACATCGAGTTTAGTGCAATTTCCACACAGATTGCACCTGCTTACCGGCGAGATAGTAGAAAAACACCCGGAGATGAACCACAAACACTGCTAAGCCATTTTCCTCCATTCCAATTGTGTCTGCAAGTGCCTCAGTCGGCTGTGACATACATGGCAGTAAGCGTCACGACCTTGGACGATCTCTTCATCTTTACCGATGTTCGCCGCAGCGAGTGTTTGAAGGCATACATACAAGTGTTTGGTCAGAGCTGCTGCACGGTTTTACAGACATGGAGTCATGCGACCTGTAATCACCAGGGCTGCGTGATCTGGATGGTGCAAAGCGCAAAGACATGCACACAAAACCCGCCTCCCAAGTACAGAGTGCCATCCGACAGATAATGAGCCTTCGGGGTGGCGTGGGTTTAAAGCTCCAAAAGGAAAACGGGTAACCGTGGAGTCACTAGATAAGAGGAGGGAGCTTCTTATGCACGATGCAAAACCTCTTCGCTGCAGCACACTCGCACCAAAAACACGAGTACATCTCGAATGACATACTTTTTTTCGCTGAAGATCAAAATCAAACTTCTGTGCTTTGCTTCTGGTGATTGCGTCTGGAGCGTAGGACGTGTAGGGAGTTAAAGATGACAGCCCGGGTGAATGAGCTGAAAGTAAAGCGAAGATCCCCTTGTGTAAAGGTGTGTGTGTGTGAGTGATTGTGTGCCTCTCTCTGAAGAACAGACAGACACCAGTGCCACCAGAATCCTTTCTTGATTAAAAACACGTTTTTTTAATCTGGAAAAGGAATTCTCTGTGAGGAATGAAATGCGAATCATTAAAGACAGATGCCATTCTGTCTGTGTTGAATAATACCCATAATTACACCACACAAAATGCAATTATTTTCAAAGCTAACCCCTGAGTTGTGGCTGCTGCGGCCAGTATTGTGTGTGTGTTTGTGTGTTTGCAGAGTGCGTCTCGCACTCTGCAATCATGTCAAGCAAGAAAACCCACCAAAAAATGTCATATTTTCTTCCGCACAAAAGAATGATCTTGCGGAAGGAAGAAAAGGGCGAGTCATTGAATTGTCTCTTATCAACATGAATACATGAGTAAATAAATAATTATAAATATTTAGTGTAAGTCTTATTAATATGCAGTTTAAGCCATTTTCTGTGAGAAAAAAATGAATGAATGTCACAAATGCATATTCATATATCTTCAGCCACCTGTTGCTGTTTCCTCAACAGCTGATTCAACCTTAAACCCACTGTAACATTAAATCTTAAACCCACTGTAACCTTAAATCTTAAAGCTACTGTAACCTTAAATCTTAAATGTACCGTATATATCGCCTAAACCTAATTCAAGCCCATTGATTTTTTTTATAATACTTAATTCCCCTGAAGTGTTAGGGTGGGGGGTGAGGTGAATTTGGTGGGCCCAAAAGCACACGCACGGCAGTCTTGGATCTTCAGCCAAAATTAGTTTTATTTTCTCACAAAAAACAAACAAGGGGAACACGGGAAACAGAAAGGCGCTCCTCTGACTCAACTGGAGTCGGGAGGGAAACTCCACCGACGTCTGGCGGTCTGGGGTGGCTCAAACAGGGTCTGGTGTGGATACCCGAGGCCCGACACCAGATTCACAGTCCAACTCGAAAAAAAGGGCAGGTTACATGCACTCCGAGGTACTCCGTGGATCTGACACCAAAACAAACCAAAAACATGAATCAACTGGTCTAGCTGCTGAATCTAAGTATCTACGGCACCTGAGACCAGCCTGGGTACTGGGACGGACTGACGACGAGCCTCAGACAGCAGGAGCCTTTATACTCGTCACCAGTGATCCCCGGAATGAGCCACAGCTGGGCACGTGGGAAAGGGGTGGGGCCGGAGGCGGAACACACAGGTGGAAACTATAGGTGGAAGAAACAAAACAAGCAAAAACAAAAGCACAGACTGTGGGGAAAAACTGTAAATAAAACCGGGTCCCTAACATGAAGAGACCCAAGCCAGGAACGAATGTACTCTATGAAAGTCTGTCGTCTCGTATCCGTGGCAACCTGTGCATCACGGGCATTATTAGATGCAGTTACTGCACATTAGCGGGAACACATCGCATCACTTAGGAAAGTAACGAGTCGTTTGAAGGGACAGAATACTGACTTCAAATCTAGTTTATGGCTCTTTTGTGGTTCACAATGAATAAAAACAATCTGCATTGCTTGCTCACAGCTTAGCTGAGTGTGTGTATGATGTGTGTGTGTGTGTGGCAACACCCTTGTCAGCACCCACATTAATCTCAATTCCCCCCCGTAACCGAGGTGTACCGGTGGGGTGCGCGTCGCTGACATCTCAGTGGATGCAGATCCCGGGGTACGTCAAAGTGGGATGTAATCAAAGGATGGGAGAGTAAATATGACATTTGACGCCAAAAATATCGTCTCTGAGTGACTTTTTAACTTGAGTTGTTTTCCTATGCTTTCAATTTCCATCATGGCCCACAGCATGTCCAAACCCATGGAGGGAGTCAGAGGAACTGGAACATTCTCTGCCTGGAGTTGAGTTCGGCCTCTTCACTGCCGTCCTTCTATCATCGAAGGAAATGACCAAATGCAGTTGTATTCATATCTCATTTCAGCTTCTCTACATCTCCTTTTTTCTATTGAGATACTTTCGATGTCTAGTACTTTATAAAGTACATATGACAAAGAGGCACATGATGAGAATAAAGGAGAGTTTCCATTGACTGGACGAAAAAAATCAGTGTTACAGTTTGGACACAGAAGTCAAAAGGCTGATTAGCAACGTGACCCTTAACATTTTCTCTTCAAGCAATGACCAGAAACAGTGAAAGAACGTTGGCCTTTTCTTTGATAGGTGCCCTCGACTGCATAATAGACACCTATTCGAGACTGTTAAGTGCTTATTGTTGCAAAGTGCCGATTTTTCATTTGTACTTCAAATAACCGCAGGAACACGAGCAGGTTCATATTTTAATGATAATGCAGGCATGTGTGTTTGCGGCTGCTGCTCGTGCACAAACATACTGCACGAGTTCATTTCGCTCAATTGTTCATGATGATTGATGTGCACAGGGCTCAGTGAAATGAGCAGGAGAGGAGGGAGATTAGTCTACTGTGAAACCACAAGTGTTCTTCTTGAGCTGTGTCATCTATTGAGGAGCAGCCAGTGGAAAAACCTCAGCCGACAGTGAACGTGCGACGCCTTGTTGAGTGTAGTTTAATGAGGGAGAAGCCTGAGAGCGGCATCAGTTATAGTAACAGTTTCCCACATGAGCGCTGTGTGTTTTATCTGCTCTCCCCTCTCACCCACAATCACTCTGTGAAAAAAAGAAAAAAAAAGGTTGACTGGACGCTTCGCTGCATGAAACAAATGTTCTTTAGAATGACGTAAAAGGTTAGGTCGTCTTCGTAAGCCATATTTTAAACACTGACTCCTCTTTTACAAAGTCACAGCGTGAGGGTCGGTATAAACTTGCTTTAAATCTTGCAAACAGAAACCTCTAAACCTTTATTGACGGGTAATGAAAATCTCTATGGGATGGTACATCAAAGCACTACAGATGATAGATCAATCTAAAAGTAAAACTCTTATATTCACTACAGCGTGCTGAAAATACTGCTGATGATTCCCTGCAGGAAGCGGAAACTGCCTCCTCAGTAGAAATGATTCAGGTAGATTCAGCAGGATTTGTTTTCGAGAAAATATTTCGAGGTCTCGAGTCTCAACAACGCAAGGTTGCAAACAACTGTATGAACATTTAAATCACATTAATGGCATTCGTCCTTCTGCATCCCGGTTTGCTTTGCGTCGAGCAAAGTTTAACCAGGAATATCGCTGTTCGTGTGAGTTTGCACTTATAAAGAACTGAGGCTCTAGATTGAGAACGAAAGCATTTGGAATCATTCTCCAAATATCTCACCATGAAACACAGTTTTTAATTAGGGATCGGGTTGAAACCACAAAGCTTAGAACTAAAATTCAAATTAACGCCAGACTTCAGTACGGCACCACTTGGTAGGCACCTTAAGTCAAACAGGTCACAGGGAAGCTGTAGAATGGCTTCTGTGTCTGGCATTTTGTTATGACATTAAGGTACATTACTATGCTAATAGAATCCATTAGCCAAACAATGTCACCGATAATAAGATTACTGTCATGCAACAAAAGCCACATGTTACTGCTGCAGGTGAAGCCCCGTTTGAGAGAAACCGGGAACTCAGAAATACATCATTTAAACCTCACGCATCAATATAACGTCATAATCTAAATGGTTAAAAAAAGTTTAGTCTCACTCGGGCAAAATCCTTCACTCCTTCACTACTTTCATTACGTCCACGACACGGGCCGTAATAGCTTCTTTAATGGAAGTAGAGGCAGTTCAATTGACTTTTTCCTACTTTGAACTTAATGAAAAATCCATTTGTGTGGTACTGGCTCCAAATTAGATCAACATTTGGAAGGACTAATAAATTGAAGAAACAGAATGTTCAGTAAATGACAGGCAGTGAAGTTACAGGAAAAGATCATGAAGAGAATATCACATATGTACCAGTTTCCAGCATCTGTACACGTCAAAATGGTTTGAAAACACTGAATGAAAGGAGTGACACAAACAGATGAATGTGCGAAAAAAATTAGAAAACAGGCCAGGAGCAAAACACTGACTGACATATTCCCACAACGGGGTCACTGCAGACGTCCTGTAGCTCTGCTGGTAAAAAGCAACGACGGTAAATCATTTTTTAAGGCTCATCTCATGTGTACTCAGACGGACAATTTCCGTAGAAAGTTTATAGAGTTGTATGTTAATAAAAACCTCTGTACGGGAAGTTTGCTTTGCTTTGGATTTGGTTTAAAAATAATTGCTGCTACGATTACGTAACTAAAGCCTCCATTGCTGCAATTATAGCAGGACAGTAACCATCGCAACATAAGCAAAAAGTATCTACTTGACTTCTCGAACGCACATGATTTGACTGGATGTGACAGAGGCTGGAACGGGAGATTCAACAAAGCTTTGTAGCCCATCAGAGCCCTTTGTATTAATAACGTGTGTCTACAAAAAGGAGAGACAGAGAGAGAACCAGGAGAGTTTTCAGTAGATCACAGAAATAATTTAGCCTTATAACTATTGCATGAAAAACAGCATCCACCGTTATCATATTTGACGGAGGAGCAGGTCGTCGCCCTCCGGAGTGATGGAGGCATCGGAGGAAGCCGGTTACGGCCCGCCATCAAAATGAATGTGTCACTCGTCGAGCACGTCAGTGCAGATTGGATTCTTGGCTGAATCAAAGTCACTTGAAGAAGAGGAAGCGGAGAGGAGGAGGAGACAAAGAGTGGGAAGGACAAAGTAGAACACTGAATGTTCTGGTGCCGAGCGGCGTCTTCAAATCTGGACACAATCCATTGAAACCCTTTTAGAGAAGAAGCATGTGTGAAATGGTTTTATGGATTTATTACTGTCATGCTGCGCACTACAACGTGTCACGTCTTCCTTTTGCAGAAGAGCCATTCTTTCCTCCTCAAATTCAGCTACCGGAAGACTTGAAATGTCAGCGAAAATGATGGGTTGTTCATAGCTCTCTTTTCAGCAATGTTTTTATTGCTTAATTGAAAAATCTTTCTGTGTGTGTGTGTGTGTGTGTGTTTGCAGGTTTGTCAGAGCACAAAACAGCGCAGCTGTCCAAGTCGCACAATTCAATTAGCAGTATGGAGCTCATGCAAATGAAAAGCGTGGACTCATCTGCACACTCCCTTTATTTTAAATACACACACCCTCACAGGGGCAGAAAAGGGCTGCTACCCATCTGATAATCAAATTACTGAAAACGCCCGTCAGTATTGGTTTTCTAAATTCAGTTTAACAACTGCATGCCGTGATGAATAATAACTTACATGAGGGGCACCCACCCCGAAGACTCACTCACTAATTCAGATGAATTTAATTACTGTCACTGACAAAGTTTGCTTCGTCTTGCTGACAGGAGGGTTAACCCTTCTGTGTGTGAGATGTGGACAGTTAAAGACAACTGAGCAGAACAAGAAAAAGCTCTCTTTTCTCTCCCTTAAACCCGGGGGGAGGCCTTTAACTCACTCACACGAAAAGTAGTGGAAGAAATATTTCTTTGCATTTGTGCATCTTTTATTTAACATAGCTCCACCAGGAAGGCCTTAAGTCAATCGTTTTATGAACTCAAATGCGCTCAAACGAAAAGCGTCCAAGGGAACCCTCTCTCTTCTGAACAGCGTCCTCCAGCGTGCCCTTGAGCCAGGCATTGGGTTTATAGGCTTTTGAATATGAATGAAATGTCTTGGGTGAGTTATGGATTGCAAACATGCGGCAGTGTTCTGTGCAACAGATGTGACTATTTCCTTTTACAGCGTAGAGACTGTTAAGCCTTTCAAAAACCGATCCAACCAGTGAGCCTTAATGGCTGCTCAGAGGGTCTGTGGGCAGCAACTACTTGGAGGCAGCTAGAAAGGAGATGCCTTTCCAAATGCACCACCATACTGCAGATACAGATGTGAGACACGGTGCTCGAACTCAAACCGTAAGCAATGTGGCAGCTGTTTTTTCCTCTTCTCTGTTTTTGTTTTTGTCTTTTTGTCCATCCCTTGTTGTGTGACATTGTGCAGGACGGGAAGCCTCTGAAGATCTCCTCACTGCGCCTCCACACTATCCACAGCAGTGCAGCGCGTGCGGCGGGTCACGCCGGGGAGCGCACGCCTCCTCCATAATAACCGGTGCGACCCACGAGCCCTGCGTGCGTCCGCCGACCACGACGTCTCCAAACGTTCATGGACGCGACTTGTTCCGCTGGTCCGTTTTACGCTGCGTCCTGTGCGCTTCTTCCGCGTCGGAACTCGATGCCCCCCCTCCCCCCGCCCCCTCGGGCATTTTCTTCGGATGTTGTGAGGTGGATGGAAGAGCAGCGCGCCGAGGAAGCCATGAGGAGAGCGCCCGCGCCCCTTGGACGGATCTCCGGTGGTAGAACGCGACAATAACCGGAGCTCGTTTTTTGCGTCTTTTCGTGGAGAAGAAAACGATCCGTGGATGAGGAAACAAAGAGGGACGAGATGGTAGAGAAGTAGGTGAAGAGATTACAAGTCATTTGTATGAATGATGATAAAAGATCAAATCATAACACATATGTGTTTGCTATGTGTACTACTTTTACTTCAGCCGTGGCTTTGACTATAGATCTACAATATTTCTGCGTGCACAAACCTACCGAGGAACGAAATCGTCATGCACAGTCATATAAAAGCAAACATAGTAAAAGAAATACAAATCACTGTGGGTTTATTTTACATGGGGTCAGCTGAGTTTAGACAATGATGCTCTTCATAAGTGGTTTACTAAAACCTCATGGGGTGGTTATGTAACAACATACCTCAGCAAGCTATTGGAGGGGGGGAAACAGAATTGTGACAAAGAGTATTTAATTTTTAATGAGCTTCCATTCAGTCGATGAATCATTTGTACTGTGGGTCCCAAAAAGCAAGAACGCCATCGTTTTGTTTCCTGTGGGGAGACATATCGGTTATTCCACCGTCACAAGACTGTAAATACTATTACAAGTTGTGGTTTTCCATCACATGTATTTATTTGAACACACTGAATGTTCACACAACATGGATATTATTTTTAAGAAGCCTTAAGGGGTTAAATCCAGGATTTCCCATCTCTGAATTGGTCTCAGAGGAGAAAGATATGTGATATTTAAGTGGAGATATTATTGTAAATGCTGCTGCAGGATACGGTTGGTTTGTAGGACGTGCATTGAATGAAACGTGCTTCGCCTGCAGAAGCTTCTTCCTGAACCATTATACAGTTTAGTTTAATATTCATGACTTATTGACAGTAGGGAATATATTGCAATAACCGTCAATGGTGGAGTTTAAAGTAAATACAACAATCAATTTCCCCCAGATGGTTTTTGCCTCATGATTTAAGAGCTGAGGTAGATGACAGTTTTAGTAACAACAATTATGATTACTAATGCAGTGGTTTTAAGACCTTTGCCATCAGACATGTCATAATGTATCTGGTTCTAGCATCTCAGATTCGCTTTTTATTGCAAACACGTTTTTTCCAGTTGATTGGAAACAAAAGGAGCAATTTAAACACTTCACCTTGTGTTCTGGAAATTTCTCTGTTTATTTTTCGCAGAGAACAACCCCCAAAATAATCGACAAGAAAGTAGTTTCATTCAGGCGCTTACACTTGTTGTTGTTTGCACCAGAAGGGGAAATATTGTGGCCTATTTGTCTAACGGAGAGGCACATTGTGCGGTAGCTGGATAGCGTGATGGATATGAAGTGACAAATTGGACAAAGACGAGTATGTCTCGAGGGGAGTCTCTTCTAATGGAAACAAATTGATCCACATTCATCACTTCCGTCCTCACAGTGGCGGCACCTGACCTCCTTGACCCGAAGTCTGCCGCCCACAACTCCAAACCCCGCCTGTCATTCTCCGTCAACCCGGTGGTGCTGACCACTCCAGAGGACGAGTGCGACACCCGGACTATTGTCATGAGGTGGAAAACCGTGTCGGCCATCTTCTTCTTGGTGGTGGTTTACCTCATCATCGGGGCGACGGTGTTCAGAGCGCTGGAGCAGCCTCACGAGAGCTCCCAGAAACTGGCGATTCTGGCGCAAAAACTGGAATTTTTGGCCAGGCACGCCTGTGTGAACTCCTCTGAGCTGGAGGATTTGGTGAAGGTAGGTGGAAGCATCTATTGATGTCTAAACTATTTTCTCTTCTGCAGGACCTCCACAAAATCTATTAAACGTATTAGGTAGTAGTCATTATTAGAACGTTTCTTTCTTTTTACCTACAGAGGTTATTACGAGTATTTGGCAGCTTTAAGTTGTTTGTTTGAGGATTAAGAAGTAAACTGCGGCGTTGCTTTCAGCTGAGGATATTTAATGAACTCTTTGAATACAAGAAATCCCTGTTGATTTAAATGTTAAGGAAGATCGTGGTCGCATGTGTTTAGATTTTTATCACTCGATGAAGGTCACCTTAGAGATTTCTTTTTTCTTTCTGCCGGAAATTGGCTCAGGTTAAGAAATAAACCTACGTGATCAATCAGTCAATGATCAATGTTTCGGGTGAAAATGGACTGTGGTGCTGACCTTCAGCAACAATTTAAAGCCAACCTGTATTTTGCCCCAAACCAACCAAACCGCAACCACAGCGTTATCATAAAATATCATTTATTTTATAACAAAGATATTTTGTTGCTGTTGAAGGTAAATCAGCTGTTGTTCTAAAGGTCTGTTACAGATAACCTTTTTTAATGTTTACATAATGTTTATCCCTAAGATTTAATTGCACAGAAGATCTACACTTTTATTTCCCTCCACAAATATTCGTAATTACTGAAGGGTTCTTGTTTTAATGACAAGTGCCTTCTGGGAATTGTGAGAAACCTTTACTGGAATAACGAGATACTATGAATATTTTTTCCACTCTGTTGCATTTCTGGGCTCCAGTACAACGAAATACTAGAGAGCAGGACTAATATTCACCGTTTTCCAAAGAAGAATGCGTTATTTTCAAACGATTTATCAATATTTCCATTTCTTGGTTTGCTTTAAACGGTTCCTGCAGTTGTTGGCGATGTGTTGGCTTCAGTCACATTACAAGTGTATTTTCTTACATATTTAAAACCGAGCTGACAGGATTGAATTTTGGATAATACCTCTACTTGTATTTAAAGGACACATGGTGTTTATTTAACTTTAAGATGCTGATTTAATATTTAAAGATGACGATGATGCTTTGCGTCTTCTTTTCGGTCTCCACATCATCGTTCTGTTTGTGATGGTGATCTTTTATTTTCATGTTTACCTCAAAACAAACTTGTACAGTGATTCAAAAGAGGAGAAATCAATACCTAAAAGCAAAGAACTTAAAACATAATGTGTCGCTCTGACTGCTGCGTACCATTCTCCTCCTTCTTATTTTTCCTTCTGCTTGGCAGCCCTTTCGCTGGCATCACACAGACACCATATTGTTGCTGTTGCTTTCGGCTAGTGCTGAAAACATTTGGCTGAGACGGTTTGGGTTTGGAGGCCGAAGAATTAATGAACACGAAGTCAAGATAAGACAGAACGAGTCACGATGACAAACACAAATGACCAACAATCCAGACCAAAGCAATAACATGTAATTCAATAACTCGCATGTTCAGCCTGAATGGTGCCACGCAAGCATTTATCTCAAAGCAGGGTCGTGTGTGTGGGAACAGGTGTCATCTTTTGGTGAGGTTGCCCTTCAGTATCAGCCCATAAGGTTGTGACTTACTTGAGCCAACAACCACGTGACCCCTTTCTAACATTCAAAATCTCCTGAGCAACTGTTTCAGAACAGTTTGAAGTCAATTGAGGGTAAATTGTCAAGTTTTTTTTGTAGGCAAAGTATGACTCTTTCTGTCCCCGACCTTTCCACTGAAACGATCTGTGCTCATTGCAAGGTAAAAAAAACAACCTCAGAAAAAAACTGAATCGGTCAGCTACTAGCTGTGTAATTTGCCCATAGGACGCATTTAAGATAACTTTATTATTTTCCTATAAGGTTAATTACACCAGTCTTACTCTTTGCACCTTTAATAGACGAAACTGATTAATTGACTTCTGATTATTCATTGATAGAAGCAGGTGCCCACCTGAATTCACACACACACACACACACACACACACACCTTTATAGGCTCCCACTGATCAAAAGCCAGTCAGAAGAGAAATTGTAGGAGCGCTGTGCTCCCAGGGGAAGTAATTAAAAAAGTGAGTGATGTCAAAAAGCCTCTGACAATTCAATCTCTCCTGCGGCTGTTTGGCTCAGCTGGGAAACAGCCGCTGTGGTCCTCACATTATCCGCCTTATCGTCTCCCATAGTCATTGTTGGTCTGCCAATACGGTGAATTAATTGTGGGCGCTTTGGCTGGGAAACAAAGAGGCCGGCCGAGGGGAGCCAAGCTGATTGTTTGGTTTGTTAAATTCTGTTTTTCGAGGCACACTGGACGTATCGTTCAAGGGCCCGTTGTGTTGAAATTTAGAGATGATACGGAGATGAACGAGATCAAAACCTTTCAACGGGATTTTTGTTTATTTTGTCTGTGAATACAAGAGATGTTGTCATTCGTCATAGAAGTTTTCAATTCTGACAAACGTTTGCCCCGCATGTGCAACTCCAAAAAGCCCCCATTGTTTTCAGTAGTTTTTCGTTTGTTTGGGTTTTCGTTCCCACTGAAGAGCACAGAGACAGACTGCCAACACAATTTTAACATATTACAGCAGCAAATTACTTGATGCCCTTTAACTAACTCCCGAGGGAAATGTCAGTCCCTTCAGCAGATGAACGCTCTCCTATGTCCATGTTCACTAGCTACGCACTCGTTTTGAAGAAGAAAACTAAACATAATCCAGACATGGAAATCGCCTTCACTGCAGTGACAAAGCGCTGCTGTCCATCTAAGTGCTGTTTCAACCTACAGATACGGAAATACTTTGTATCAACACACAAGCATGACTCAGGTTTCAGGCTTCACATCCTTTCATTTTTAAGATTTCACTTTCCCCTCATTGGTATTCCTCTATACCAAAGCGAACAGAAAAATATTTCGCGAAATAGAGAATTCTCTGAGCAAGTCTAAAGCGACTTATCAAAGCGGCTGCAGGAAAATTCTAACAGTCCTTTCCCCGCTTTGGTGCTTTGAAAATTCTTGAGGTGTGTCTTCATTTGAATGTCATTGGCTTCCTCTTCAAAGTGTCCCCTCCTGGACTGTCCCCTTCACATCGAGGTGTGAAGCTGCTGCTGTAACCTGAAACCTCACTGTCCATCTGTCCCTCACATTCCAATGCATTCAATGTAGATACATTTGGCTTTATGCCTCAATGAGTGAATATAACAAAGCATGCATAGTTTGTCTTCATCTTTTAACTAGTACACCTTAATTACAACACATCATTAATGATCCCCGTTCATCACACTTCATCATAAGATCTAAGACAGTTCATGTGGTCCAAATCTCAAGACATTTGCCTCAGTTGGCTGCCTTACATTAAGTTGTTCATTTACTACCTGACGGGAGAAAAAACTCCCATAAAACCCTCTTTGGGGATAAAATTGGGAGAAATCCATAAAGGACGGCAATTAGCATCCGTCCCCAGGTTTTAACATCACATTGTGACAGAATGTTAATGAGTACAGTGTTTATATGTTTTAAATGACTCTACATTGTGTTTGATTCAAATTGCATTCACTTCATCTAACATGTTAATGTAATAACTAATATCTAACATCACAAACTACAATTCTAGCACTAAACATTATTACACGTATTATAATTCCATGACTAGGGGTGCACTTCTGGCTTAAATCCCTAACAATACCTATGTATTTTTAAATCTGTTTAACCTAAAAACGTGACTTGAACCTGCAAAACCTCTGACAATGAATAAAATGTGTGCGTGTTATGTCAAGGTTAGAGAAATATTGTAAATGAAGGATGGTTCCAGGTCTGCTCCACCTGGTAATTGATCAGGAACGATACTTCCAGGTGTAAAATCGGCTCTTCTATAATTTGACTGAACCGACCCCTTTAAGCCGTTGTGCCTCCGCGTCCGTCGACTTCATCCGACGTTCCTGCGCCCTCGAACACACCGTTAACTCTTCGTGCGGTTCGTGCCTGTTGTTCCCCCACTTTCCCGCCCATCAATCATTCAGTTCAGCTTTCTCTCCACCGCCTCATCGCACAGTAACGGGTTAATAAAAGCCCTCTCAGTGTCCCTAAGGAAGGTGAAACACCCTGACACGCGGTGACCCTAAAATGTCTGTGCAGAAAGAGCTGACTGCGCTCCTTCGACATGAGTGTGGGCAGCGTTATGTGCTGCACGCGATCACTGCCTTGTTTGTGGGGGTTTATTGATGTTATGGACAAATAATGGAGGTTATCAAAACGTGCTAATTCCCCCCTACAGGTCTGACATTTATTAAAGGTGCCTCTGTTCCACAAAATTATGATATTGCAGTTACCGGTGTATTTAATCAGCTGCACCTAGACAGCTCTGACATTTGATGGCTACCCAAATGTTATTTTACTGTCATTGACAGTAAAATGCCGTTTGTAGTTCCATTTTGCACAGAAGACGACACAGTTCAAACGATATGTTTTGGAGTGTCGGGGAGGGAAGAGCTGCTCTTAAGTGTGGCGTAACCGGACCGGATGCTTCTGTATCTCAGGTGTTATCTGTTAATATCCTTTGGGCTGTCCTCTTGTCACTAATATCGCTGAGGTATTGTTGATAGGTATGAAGTTCTGGAAACTATATAAATCATTTTTAAAAAGCGTCTAAGGATAAAGCCGAATGTCACGGACAAAAGCCATTTTTCACTTTTAAGCTTATTATAAAAAGAATTTGCAGGTCAGAGCTGCTAAATTTAGCCTCATACTACTCTCACACAGGGGATGTGCGGGTTGGATGAAGGGCTGTTGTTGTTGTTGTTATTCTTGGTTTGACATGTGACCAGACAAATAATAGTCCTTCACTTCATGATTTACTCTTGGCTCACCGTCTGACTGTAAGCAGTAAGCTAGCCAGCTCACATCAACACATAGGAACCACCTGTACCTGCCGGCTGCATGCAGACCAACGCGGCTCCTGCAGCTCGCTGCTCCTCACGCGCCTCCACGTTTGCGAGCGTGCACGTGAGCAGAGGAGCAGATGACCAGCTTTTCCCTCCAGCTGGTTGCTGCTCCCCTCTTGACTCCCGTCAAGCACGGCAGTGAGAAGGAAACAGTTTTTTGTTGTTGTTTTTTTCGCTTCCTGTAAGCCAGCTGCCGTCTAAAAGGTCGCCACGCTCCGCTGTGATCCGTGTCACACCGGTGCTTCCCCCTCTGGTACGGCATCAGGGCCGCGGTCACAGGGCAAACAAAATCAAACAAGTGTGATACATGAGTGTCTGCTGACTAAAATGAGGGGTGTGGATGTTGAGCGTGTTCGGCATGAATAATGGATTTTAGAGGATGAAAAATGTATACGCAGACATTCTGTGATGTGTGTATGGATGTTCTGTGACTATGGCACACTGCACTTTTGTATAGAAAGCAGGTAAAACCTGCATTTATTTGCTACAGGCAACCGATTCAGCTTATTTTTGTTGGTCATAACCGCTGATCAGGTTTTGGTTTAGTGTTTATCCGTCTGTCATCGCTCCCAAGAAAATTGATGCACACCGCTAATGTCCTGCAGCTGCAGGAGACGCTGCTATGTGCTGACCTTTTTCCTATTTCTGTCACTTTCTGCTGCAGCAAGTGTTTTCTGCAGTGCGAGCAGGCGTGAACCCTTCGGAAAACGCTTCCAATCAGACGAGCCTCTGGGACATCAGTTCCTCCTTTTTCTTTGCCGGGACTGTTATCACCACCATCGGTAAGAGGCCGTTTCTCACTCCCGCACAACTGCACAAAAGGTGTTAAGTAATTTACTTTTTAGACGTCAAAACAATTTTGTCTTCATAAGCAAAGTCAATTAATCACAAAGCTGTCAGAGGAACCCGTGTAATTTAGATGTCCGTTTTAGCATGAAATTGGACAGGAAAATGACTCTTTCTCGCACTAAATCTTTTTCAGCTTTTTTTTTTTTCAGATTTCACTTTATTGGCCCGTTGCTTTTACTCTACTAGTCACCGAAATTTCAAAAATGTAACCACACTTTGCACTCCCGAGTTTACAGTGTCAAAAAACAAACCTTTATACATGAGCAACAAAGAAAAACAATGTTTATACCTGCAAAACAAGCACATATTTGGTGTTCGCAGTTTGTCCAATTTTCCATGAGCACGAATTACAGCTCATGGAATTGAGACCAGTGTCTCTGTAAGTGCGGTTGAGTGATGTTCCTTTTTAAACGGTACTGACCTGCTTGCTATGTGTTGTAAGAGATGCAGCCTGTCACACATTAAGTCCTCCCCCCCCCCCCCCCCCATATTTTGGCACGAAACCCAAACACAGCTCTGGCTCCTTCTCCACATTCGGCTCCACCGGCGTGTGCTTGTTGCTTTGCGATCCAAATTTGTCAAATTGCATTGGCCAAAGCCACAGCACACACACACACACACACACACACACACACACACACACACACACACACACACACACACACACACACACACACTCACACACTCACTAATCGCATTGAGCAGGTTCAAGCAGACCTCATACAACCGCGTCCGTACGGCCAGCTGTTGAGCTTCATTCGTTTCAACAACTTTCTGCCCCCCCCCCCCCCCCCCCCCCCCCCGTTGGAAAACAGGTGTTCTGTTGCATCGCATTCAAGGTAACAGCGTGAAGAGTCAAAGCTTAGTTTCCACTGATCCGATTTTCCCAGCGAAAGCTCCTTCGGCCGGCCGTGTTCTACACGTGTCACCTTTGAACCGTGTCGGTGCGAAAGCACATAATTGCTGCAATCACCATAATTCTGCCTGACTGGTGGAAAACGCCGCTGTGGCTGCAAGGAGAAGCTGCTCATAAAGCCGCCGCCTCGTTTCTTTGTCAGAGATCAGCCTTTGATGTGTTGAAAGGAAAAAGGGACGTTGTTGTTCCTTCCATTGTTCAGGCTTTGTCTCAGCTGGAGATGGATGAGCAGGAATCCATATCCACGCACGGATCTGTTTACACAGGGCTGTGTAATTGATTGGTAGTAGTGAGGTAAAGGACCTCTCCACACACACACACGCACACACACTTATTGTCATGGGTTCAGGGTGGGAGTGGAGCAGGTGTACTGAGTGGTGCATTGCAGGTGTAACTCCTGACAAAACCACAGAACCAACAAAAATAGAATGAAACACAAAACAGGGTCGAAAAATGAATAGAAATATTAATAACATTACAATGGGAGCAATTTTTATGCATTAGTTATTGTAATATTTGGCTCTGTTTCTTCTTCAAATCCATTGATATTAGGTTTGACTTTACAAAACAATTGTTTTGTGTTTTTTGTGAAATTTAGAAAATTGTATAGAATATGATTTGAAAAACAAATACATAATGATGATGGTAAAGATTGAAGCCTCCGTTCTACGTATTCATGAAGATTTTTGTTATGCAACGTGTTTTATGCCTTTAATTGTTTTATTCTCAAATTGTAAAGCAGTTTAGGTGAGCCTGGATAAGCCCTCTGCTTTTATTATTACAGTTTTACCTTTTAAATACAGATCCCTTAGAAGCCACTGATTACATTTCCTCTGTGCTTTTTCTATTGAATTTAAACTACGTGTCGCTGCATCTTTAACAAGAATGTTTGCAATTGAGCAACTGTCAGTCTTTCACTGCCAATAATTCACATTCGTACATCGCCAACAAGCCGTGATACGTCCACGGAACACGTGTATTATATCTAGAGCTCGAGTTATCACAGCAGAATCTTTTAAAAAGAGAGAATGTTGTTGTCTCATAGCTGCCTAATGACAATTTTTTTGTTTTGATATTGTAATGCCTTTCAAAGAGCTTGTTTTAATATGATTGGTTTAAAGCTGCAGGGATGAGGCGAAAGAGGTTGAATTCGGGCTTTCTGGTTTGATCCCTTTGAGTCTAATATCAGATCATGGAGTTTACTTTAATAGAGCTGTTGCATTTGACGCAGCAACTTTGATGAAATATTCCCTGAAAATATAATAAAAATTGTTCAACCGAGTCAAGAGCTTTTTAGAAATGCATTATTGAGGATACAAAAAGGACACCAATTATACCGGCGTAAGTGTGATTAATCTTAAATCTATTGTTTACCCGTTCGCTTTGCTTCTTAAAGGAAAATGGGAAATGAAAGCAGCACCGTGTGTCCTTGTCGGAAATTAATGAAGTCAATCAGTAAAATGCTTTACTGCCGTTTCCTCTTTTGGCATCACTTAATTTATTTAGAAGGAAGTCATTAAGCTGTGGTTGCAATGGCATTCGTTCCCGCAGGAGAGCGAGCGTGACGGCGAATCGCAGGTGATCGTTACGTAACCGAGTCAGTGGCGTCACGAATGCAGTGATTTGGGGCCCCTAGTGAGAAATGGCTTTAGCTCAAAACAAAGCAAAAATCTTAAGTCTGATGTAATTTTCATGCAGGCAATGTTGAAGTCAAGTGTGAAACTCATTGAACGACTTATTGGTATTTAACTGAATTTGTGTGTAACCTGTGATTTAAGTCTTCTATTTGAAATGTGTTAGTTTTAACATATGATTTATACAAATATCATCCAAATTGTGTAATGCTGTTTTTACAGCTGAGATACTTCTGGTATTGTTGTTTTTATTTTATCCTAGTTGAATAAAAGCACCTCACCCCTGCTATTGTGATAGGATTGGAATATAGACCGGGAATATATGTAGATATAGAATTGATATAGAACAACAATAATTCTGTTATTTCAGGATATAAAAGAACTTCATTCACACATTAAGGAGCCGTTGTGTCTCATTTGTGATGGAGGTGTTAAAAACGAACCTCTGAACTAATCATTAAAATGGGGAGACTAGATTGACATTTTTTGTATCATCAGAGTCATTAAAAGGGCCCCCTGCAGCTCACATCCTGAGATGAGTGTGTTAACAAAGGAGACGTGGATCTAGTTCATTATGCACACCCATTATGAAAGTTTAACTCTGGACAGTCACAGTGTTGAATGTGTGAGGTCAGCTTTAAATAAAGCACAGGTCTCAAAGCCCCATCTGCTTTTCTAGCTGCACTTGATGATGGGTTTGGAGAGAAGATGAAAGGCAGTGAACCAGTGATGGATTTAGATTAGGGTGTGTGTGTGTGTGTGTGTGTGTGTGTGTGTGTGTGTGTGTGTGTGTGTACATACGACAGCCTGGGAGAAGCGTACTAGTGTCTCTTTATTTTTTGCTGTTCACTTCATTTCTGTCAGACCCGCTCGAGGACTGAGGTTGTGAATTATGAACTCAGTGCTTCAGCACAACTTCTATCCGTCACTACTGCATCTCCTGCTGCATCTCCTGCTGCATCTCCTGCTGCACCTTCTGCTGCATCGGTCCGCAGCGACGTTGCAGCTCCGTCATGCAAAGTTTTCCCACAACAAGAGTCCTGTCCTGTTCAAAGGGCAACATGGCACTCTACAAGGCTATGTTGGAGCTAATTTGAACTGATATTTTGCATGAAATGCTTTCGAGTGAGCTAACGAACGATCCTTGTCTCCTCTCCGTCAGGATTCGGGAACATCTCTCCTCACACGGAAGGCGGGCGGATCTTCTGTATAATCTACGCTGTGCTCGGCATTCCCCTGTTTGGGTTCTTATTGGCCGGCGTCGGGGACCAGTTGGGGACCATTTTTGGAAAGGGCATCGCCAAAGTAGAGAAGATGATTGTGGTGAGCTCCTGCATCAGTGTGAGCTCGTCTTTGAGTCATTTGCACTGTATTTTCACACGTGTGCAGTGAGCCATATCAACCTCGTACTTTATATAAAGAGGTGCAACATAATTACCCCTAAACAATCTAGCTGACAGCAATGAATTAGATTTTCTTTTCTCGGGCACCACCTGAAGAAGCCTCTTTTTTTAATCCAACTTAAAATGCATGCAGTTTGTTTTAGTGCTCAAAACCCAGAAGAGTAAATAGCTGTTTTTGTAGAGATCTTATTTCTTGCTCCTGGCAGAATAAACTACATAGCTGCAAACAAATCAATCCCGATGATGTAAGTCACACATTGACTATTGATTCCGTCCATGTAGAAGCGCACAGTGTAAGCATGCTGGCAAAAGCACTTCTGCCAAGCCAAGGTTGGTCATTTCAAGAAATGGATCATTTAGTGAAACTTAAGGGCTTGAGCAGTTTATTTGATCTGTTCAATGTAAAATTGTACATACAAGTACGTCCATTATTTTATGAGGAAAAAAGTTTCATTTAATTGCATTCTTGAACCAGTTGCAGGTGTAAACACATGAAAAATATGATTACAAATTCAATGAAGGAAGTCTTTTCATTGAAAGGTATATCGATGGATGTTGTTAAAACGCTTGGAAAGACAGTTTGTGGGACATTATTATATAATTGTATCATAAAGTTATTGGGTTTTATTTGGAATTTAGCAAAAGATAAAATCCCTTGATGTGCTGTTTGATGAAGAAAAACCGCACAGATGCTTGAAGTTACAGATAATTGTCTTTAAAAGGGTGTAGAGAGTTAATTAGGTGTCACCAATATGCAGTATGTTGGGAGTCATAGCAACCAGCTAATAGCATTACCTAATGGGCCGGGGCACCTGCAGGGTAAAATGATTTTTCCGCAGTGGACCCTCTGTGATTTAAAACTGTTCAGAGCGAGGTGTTGTTGTTATCGCAATAAGATGTCTTTAAGTTCCTGATGACAAAGTCCACCAAAGTGTGTGAAGTAACTTTAGTTATACTCGATAATTCATGGGGGTTTGGGATAAAATCATAATTGAGTAACCGGTAGCCAAGTCTTATTTCTTGGAAACAGTGTTTCAGCAGAACCGGGCAGGAGGATATATATATATATATATATATATATATATATATATATATATATATATATATATATCCAGCACACCAGTACTACTGCAAGGAAAGTTAGATCAAACACAAATGAACGTTCACTAGAGCAGTCTTTTTTCAACACATATTGGTATGAACGGATTGCTAGCGTAGCTCTGTGTCTTCTCTCCTTGGGGAAAAGGAAAGAGGTTGTCAGCTTGATGAAAACAATGCTAGTAGAGCGGCCAAATAAAGATGCTGAGTGAGAAATTACCTCTGCTTCACAAATCCCTTGTATCATCTGCTACACGGCGGCTTACTCTTTTTCCCATTGATTTTTCCATTGTTTTTGTCCTTCGTTGTTATTTCTATTTCTGTTCAGCACAATAACAGAGATTTGAAAAACAAATGGAGTGAAGTTCCCGGTTTGTACTCGACCGCTGAAGGTGATTTGGATCACCGTCTTCTGCTCACTGAAGGTCCCGTCCATCCGTATACCACTGTAGCCTACCGGGCGTCGCTCTGAGCTGCGAGGACATTAGAAGTCACGGACTCACTGATCTGAGGTCTGCCTGCTCTTATTAATGCTTCCCCTCTGAGGCACTATACGCTGCCGGCTCACATAACTGGAAGGGAAAAGGGCCCGTTGCACCGCGAACCAGCCGCAGTCAAGTGAAAAGGAGGAAGAGGCAGCAGCAGCATGTTGGATGCGACCTAATATCGTGATGCAAAAGAGGAGCTGTGGGATTTAAATTCTAGTAGTGGGAGCACAGGCCGTAACTGCAATGAATCCATCACAGTAGCTGCTACTATGACGGCGAGTGAAACGTTGGATAAGTTGTTAAGTTTTGCAGCACATGCGATATGAGTCGCGTCACTTGCCACCTCGACCGCGGCTCGGGTGGGCGTGCCATCTGACGGCAAACGCTGTGCCACATGAGCTTGGCAGACTGACATTTGAGATGTTAGAAAACAGCGATTGTATTCCTGGAAGGAGGTCGAAGGAAGTGACTCATCCCAATGTGAAAAAAAATAAAAAGCCTGTGGGATGCTGGGCGGTGGGAAATGGGCCGCACGTCCACTTACTTCACACGAGACCGTCACCCTGCACTCTCCAGGCCTCCTGCTGAGTACTTCCTGTAGAAATTACTAATTCTCCGTATCAGCGATTCTCTTGTCTCCCGTCAGAAGTGGAAAGTCAGCCAGACGAAGATCCGCGTCATATCCACGCTGATCTTCATCCTGTTCGGGTGCCTCATCTTCGTGGCCCTGCCAGTCGTCATCTTCAAGCACATAGAGGGCTGGAGCACGCTGGAGTCCATCTACTTCGTGGTCATCACCCTCACCACCATCGGCTTTGGAGACTTTGTCGCCGGTGAAAAAGGTTGATTATATTTTGGATTCACAGGCCTTCTTTCATTTCTTTCAAGTCTTAAAATCTGTGGACCAAAAATACTCACTACTACCAAAGTTAAGTGCCGTATTAGAGATGTTACACATATATGTTTATTACCAGTCATGTTAATACTTATTTATTCCTCATTCCCATGTGACTATTCATTATGTTTTGTATCTGAAAAGCCATTCAGCCATATTTTCAGTCATTCTTGTTTTCTGACTGGACAAAATATCTGAAGTAATATAAAAGAAGAGAAAACACATATTGTGTGTAATTTATGTGGCACGTGAAGAAACCCGCCTCCTGTTTAAGGGTTAGACTGTATTTAAGCATCCACTGTATTTACATAAGTTTATATTCTTACAACCATCTCAATATTTTATAATGTTGCTCCACGAACAATATCCATTCAGCGTTATGTTACGTTATAAGGTAGGAGTCAAAGGTCAGCAGGGAAGGGGAGTCCACACAAGTATACATAAATATATATACTTACTATTTGTGTTGAGACAGCTCACAAGCTTGTAATATTACACACAAATGTTTTCAATCCCAACGCGCGTGTACAGGAGATATAAAATATCTCCACAACAGCCAATCCTGCTTGTTTTTGTTTCTTATTTTAGAATTCTTCAGCTAAGTAACACTTGTGGCCGAGGGTTGTATAACAGATTGTGTAACCCACACGTTGCATGTCCGGTTCTGCAGGCGGGGCTGAGAATCCGGAGTTCCTGAACTACTACAAGCCCGTGGTGCTGTTCTGGATCCTGGTGGGCCTGGCGTACTTTGCCGCTGTGCTCAGTATGATTGGAGACTGGTTCCGGGTCATCTCCAAGAAAACTAAAGAAGAGGTACGTGCCGATGTGCTGCAAACTCCAGAGCGCCACAATGAGATGAGAAAGCGTCTCTCCTTTGGAGGAAGAAGCTTTAAGCTCCACCCCAGAGGCTTTTCACAGAGAGGATGAGAGACGATGTTTGGAGACAAGGGTTGCCTGTTAATAAAGACGCCTTTTCTCAAAGAGGCCCAAAGAAGGGAACGTTTGATTGTTAATTTATGGACCTACCTCTCAAGAAAGAGCCCCCGTTTGCTCCCGTGAGGCACAAAATGTGTGAAATTTACTGAGTAAAGAACGGAAATAAAGTGACTTATGAAACAGGAGAAAGTTTTTTTTTTTTTTCGAGGTCTGAAATCGTTTTGTAATCAGAATGAAATGTGAGAGTATAAAATCAATAAAGACTTTCTGCTTAAACTTGACAAGCCTGGAGGCACAAAACTATGCCGCTGGACAAATAACTTTCCCAAAGCGTGACAAATCTGCTTCTAGCTGCATCGATAATGGGTTTAAGCAGCAGGACTCACGCCTCACTCGGCGTGCCCCGGTGTCCCCGCCGCCACAGCTCAGACCTACTAACCGTATTCTAATGATTACGGTGAGGACTCCATTTTTCATATCGCCTAATCCCTCACAGTTCCTCCTTCGGTCTGAGGTGGTGAATTGCTATCCGGAGGAGAAAATGCCATCTAGTTGGATTGAATATTTGGTGTGTTTCCATTGGCTGCTGCTGAGTAATAAAAAATAAAAAACCTGAACTGGCAGGTTCATTAATTACATGTAAAAAAACACACAAACAACAACAAAAGCCACCTCCTGCATGAAGCAGCCAGACGAGCACGTCGTCGTTCTTTGTTCTAGTCAGCATAAGAAATTGTGGCGATGCGCAGGTGGAGAACTTTTTGCTGAGAGCGACGTAGAGCAGAGAAAGTCGGAAAGGAGGAGAAAGCCCGTTTACGTCCCGTGAGTTTTCACTAAAGTACTCATAAGTCTCCCTAAGCACGAACACCTCGGAGCCTCGTGGGTAATTAAAGCGCCCCGCAAAGAAAGCCTCATGCATTATGAAAACAAGACCAACAACACGCTCGCCTCTTTCCCCTCCGAAGGACCACAAACAAACAGAACGTGTATTCATCCAGAAGGCCGGGACATTGAGACAACACAGAATGGACGTTTTCTTTTTTTATTGCTCGAATCTCTTGCAGTCAATTTTGGAGCGCACGACCTCATCACATCGGCACGACAAAGCGGAGACACGCGACTCGCACACACGATATCGGGTGGGATCAATCCTTTCATCCCGATCTCAGCAAGACAGTGAATAAGCATTTCCCCCCCCCCCCCCCCCCAAAACGTCTCATAATGGCTTCGAAGGCTGGAACACAGCCGAGAGATGTGGAGGCAGGAGCTGTTAAAAAGCAGTTTGTCGTGGCGTGTTCACAGCAGTGCGATATTTCATTACATGTTGTGTTATGTTCCGTCTGAACACAATGGACCTGTTGGAAAGTAGAGCAGAAAGCGGCTGAACTAGATCTCGCCCAGCGGTGCAGTTAGACCGTTTAAACGGGTTTTTTGCGCCTTTGGTTTCAGATCAGAAAATGCTGCTTATTTTTCCCCACAACATCAAAACCGGGTTTGATCTGCTTTATATACTTTTAGATCGCGTGACAAACTTTAGAACACGTCTTTACTTTTGCCTTTAATTATTTGTGAGCTGTGTGTCATAGATAGTCACAAATAAACGTTTGGCTTTTTTGCATAATGTGTCATTAGTTAATTAATTAAGCATTTAAAAGGCACAGAGAACATTACATTGCTATCAAGTGTTGTATTAATTTCTTCTATTTAGACATTTACAATGTGATGTGGTGAAAACACCTATTAACTGTTACACCGTTTAAAGAACAAAACGTTCTTTCGACTTCTAACCCAGAGATGTCAAATTAAATGTCCCTCAAAAGGTTCCTTTCCTCAAGCTCCTCGATTTCATTCATTTCATCCAGTCTGCCATGTGAAAGCAAAGAATGTATTTATTTATACTTATCTAATAATACTTTTGCCCCTACAACAATTCATGCGGTTTAACAGCCTCGGCGACGCTCACACTCACACGTCCATTACAGGAGCTCTGTTCAGTTTGCATTCATGTGTTACCCATTTAACCCCTCAATAGAGACATCTGCCTTTACAAACACGTTGTATTCATCCGCACCACCTTTCCTTTCAGATTATATTACCTCTTACCAGCCTGTCATTTCCCTGTTTCATCAAATTGTTACGGCCAGAAAAACCTGCAAACTCCCTTTTCCCTCTTTCTGTGTCACGACGCTCAAGGACAGAGCTACATTTTGCCTTCTCTACTTTTTCTCTAATAATCCCTCACAATCATTTCTTGCACCACCTGTCACCGGCGTGTCTCTATAGCGTGCATGCTAAAGGCCCTGCACGCCTCCTACGGGTATTAAAGCACATGCTACAGAACAGGGAGCGCGCTGTTGTGCTCGTTCGCCTGCAGACGTTCATCTCCGGTCTCTCCCCCCTACAGGTCGGCGAGTTCCGGGCCCACGCGGCCGAATGGACGGCCAACGTGTCGGCAGAGTTCAAAGAGACCCGGCGGCGGCTCAGCGTCGACATCTATGACAAGTTCCAACGCGCCGCGTCCATCAAGCGCAAGCTGTCGTCCGAGCTGGGAATGAACCCGGCCCTCAACCAGGAGATGACGCCGGGCAAGAGAGCGATGTCCACCAGCCTGTGCGAGGACAGAGAGGCCTACCCCAACTTGACTCTGTCCCTCAGTCCCGCCTCTGGGCGGCTGGCCAGGAGCGGCAGCCTCTACCTGAACGGCCTCAGCCCGGACTGCGCCGACCGGCGGGAGATCGCCATCATCGAGCACCTGAAGTGAGGAAGCGGCACTACGGGAGGGAGATTCAGGGGGGGGGGGGGGCGAGTGAAATGCACCTGGCGGCCGAACAGAGCTTTAAAACGCAAGACACACTTTTGTGCTTACCAAACTGGGAAAGGATGTGCTCGTTCGCTGGGTTCCGTTCATCCCCTCTGGGGGGAGGGACGACTTCTTTTCGGCCTGACGGACAGCCGTGAAGGCGAATGGGCCGTGTCGGAGGCGCGCTCCTCCAAACTGGAAACAAACGATTGTATCAAGAGGCGTGAATTCAAAAGAAACGCTCCTCGCCGGCGGGAAGGACATGAAAGGCCATAATGAGGTCGCCACGGACCGGACGTCTTCTTGTGAGCGTATCATGAATAAACGCGTTCCTCAAACTTAGTAAGTCATAGATCGAATTACCTTAGTATCTGCATCAGATAAAGAGGATCCATAGCTTCTTCTTCTTCTTCTGGGGGGGGGGGGGCAGCAGTCCTGTGCTAACATCAATGAATGTGGCTTTTTTTTCTTCTTCCAGTATGAATTTATACGCCTTGCATATGCCTGTTTGTCACACTGCTCTCGCTAAAGAGACGAATGTTGACTGTTTTTTTGCTCCTCCACGACTGACATTCAGCGCTTCGCCCTGAGGAAAAACCCACTTGTGCCTTTCTGGAAACAACCACCGAACATGCGAGGATGATGATGCATGAGGAATGGAGCTACACACCGTCTGTCCACTCATGCTAGTTAAATATGAGCACAGTTTTTATTCATCTCTTTTAAGAGGAAGCCGCAGTTTGCATGGATCTGTTTCTTAATAACTTGGACGAGGCCACGTTGGTCTGTCATTGTGATTTGTCCATTTCCTACCAGTCTTAACGTGCAGAGAGTTACATTAACCACACAGTGCCAGACTCGCTGGTCAGACCTCCTTCTCCCTCGTACCAAAGCAACATCTGTTTTTTTCTTACAGTATCAGAAGTGCTTTCAGTTTTTTTGGGGGGGGGAATTGGACTCCCTGTATTTTTTTTTTGCTCATGAAATTGAAAAATGCCCCTTAATGCGTCGGCACTGTAATCTTTTCCAAGTGGAAGTAAATCCCGGCAGGTGAGGCACTGAAAGCTGCGGGCGTGAGGCGCATCCTCAGCTCACCGCCTTTAGGTCGCACTACCTACAAAGTTCAGGGATGTCTCTCTATTTTCAGGAGATTTATTATCCTTTATGACTCTACATTGTCAGTTGCATTGATTCAAGTAAATGCCTCTCTTGGCTGACTATACATTTTTGTTCACGTTTGAAACCTTCCAGGTTGAATAGTTTTGGATCAAGTGTATTATACATTATATTCTCAACACGTTTGTTAGTGCCATTCAGTTTGTAGCATTAACATTTGCTATAAATATGTCAGTGTGAATACCAACTGTATGACATATGGAATATCGCGTGGAAATGCTTTTTGCTAAAGGAACCAGTTGCACCAAATCTTTCAAAGTTCAAAATCTTATTTGTTACTCAAATGATTAGTTGGAGATTCATACGTCACTAGATTAAAACAGGCAACACAAAACAGACAAGATCTTGACTAAATATTTAAACTTTAACCGACACGGCTGGCAAACAAATAAATAGGAAAATAGATATATAATATAAAATAAATAATACATCTCACGATGTTATGAGTTTATGCGAGAATCATAATGTAAGACATTACTATAACTACTATAACTGCTAAAGTAGCATCAGCTAAATCGTTTCTTAATAATAGAAGAGCCACACAGGTAATGAGTGCTTTTCTTGATATAAAAGTTGTGTTTTATTGCTTTCCTCCCAGCTGGCGGATTTTATTGGCCGATGGTTCATTCAACATTCACGGCTTCTCGTCGTTTGTGTGTAACAAACCATCTGGAGCGCCGGTTAAAAGCAACTTAATGCCAATACAGTTAGACTAAATAACCAAATAATACCGGCTCAATTAGCCTCATCTGAGGCTATTTACCCTCAAACACATTAACCCTCAAATGCATGTATACATAAAGGTACATTTGCAAAAGAGATTGGTAACGTTTAATAAAAGGCTTCAGCTGTTTCCTAGTTTGGTTCTGTTCCTTTTCACTGCAATGCAAACTGACATGTATAACCAAGGAAATACGACATGGTGGGATTCATAGAAATCGTAATATGAACCGTCATGTACACCTGTTTTTTTACAAATGGTATGTCAACGTGCAATCCACTGAGAGAAAGACTTAAGCGATGCTGAGTCGCCCGGGGGAAAGCGGTCCCAACCTTGATGCAGCTGTTGGAAGCGAAGCCCCCAGAAGTCGTCCTATTGCTTTTCACCAGGCGGACGATGTGATTGACAGCGGCTGAGAGGCGAGATGTCAGTGCTGAGGAAGTCAAGGAGTGTTTGCCGATGGAGCGTTATGTAAGATCGTGTGAGGAATACCCGTGCATGGTTGAGGTTACAGTAAGTGTGTGTGTGTGTGTGTGTGTGTGTGTGTGTGTGTGTGTGTGTGTGTGTGTGTGTGTGTGTGTGTGCAGACGTGGTTCGATAAAAACTAATTTAATTTCCACCCGCAGCATTTTAACGGGGCATCCTCTTCTATTCCCAGAGAGCTGGTTTTTAATTAAGTCTGCGTTCAAGCATGCTGAATGTATCTATTCATTCATGAGCCTCGTTTTGAATGTAAAAACATTGAGGAACATTTTGATTTATGGATGCAAAGGAGTTCAATTAGATCTGTTACTGTGAAAACAACTAAAGGCTTTTTTTTAAAGCTGCTGCCGCTCATTTACGTTTAAAAACAAAACACAATGGCAGAAAAGTACAATTATGAACAAAGATGCTTATCAAGATCCATTTTTCTGAAAACATATATTTTGAAATGACACTTGTTAGAAAACGTTTAAATTCCCAATAAACCCATCTGTAAAAATACGCTAACAAAGGGTTTATGTACACGCATGTTTTATTGAAATCTACATGATTTCAACAAGCGCTGCATGCCACTTTAAATGCTACTTCTATTGTAATTAGATCAGATGTCTCTATAACTGTAGACTTTGCTTTTGATAGCAGTATGGCAACTATTTGTTTCCAGTATGTTAATATGTGAATGTGGGTATCTGTCCCATATTTTAGAATAAAATATTTTATATATAAAAAACACCCACGGTTACTGTTTTCTTTTAGGGCTTGAAAACAAATGCGGTAAATTGATATTTTACTGTTATTTACTTTATTATTACACCAAATGTTTCACATTTCTTATTTCTCCATCTCCAGCTGTTGGGGACTCATTTTAGCCGTAGATAAATACACATTTGGTGCTCTTCAATATTTGGAAAGTGAATATCAAGGTATGACCGAAAAACCTTAATCTCTTTGGTCAGAGTAATAGAACATTTAACTAAGTGCAACAACATTTATTTGTTATTACACCCATCTGAACATCTCGTCTGGACAATATTATTGCCATCTCGTGGTGCCCTAGCTTGCTGCTTGTTTTCATCATGATTAGTCCCGACACACCTTTTTATTTTTTATTTTACAGCAATCGCCACGGATAAATAAGGTGAAGCTGCCAGTTGTGTTTGGCTCCACGCTAAACGAGACAACAGTGTTTTAAAGATGAACAGAATGACAGTCACTGCTTAATAATGGATCCGGACGGACTGACAGTCAGCCGAGAGTTACCAGACGTTCTTCACGGTTAAGGAGCCCGACGTGGCCTCTCTCTGATTAAGTTCTGTGGCGGTTTTTCCCTCACGGCGTTGCGGCCGGTTAGTTATTGACTCTAAAGATAGAGTGACACTGCGCGTCCCTTCTCGGCCTCATCCCTGCCAGGAGAGACAGGCGGGACCATGAGCACATCCCTCAGATGCTGCATTACACTGAGAGGGTATCCCCCCCCCCCTTCAACTCTTTGCCCTCCAAATGGGAGCCAGCATGATTCGCCAATGAGTTGATTGTAGACGGGCTTTATATAGACACACAAAAAACAAAACAGGCACAGCAGTGGGTTGGTATGCATGCGTGAAGAGGGCGGCGGCGACTATTATCCACAACGTGGTCTATTAAGTGTCATCAAAGCGCTCAAAGCAGAGCTTGAATGCAGAGAGGGAATATCCTCCCAACCGGGTCGGTGCATTAGCCATTCTGTCTGCAGTGACATCAGAGGCAAACGGTGACTCAGCGCCCAACCTCCACCGTCTGGGGCATCACCCGTGCCCACATTAACACACGATGTGGGTAGGTGGTGCGTGTGTGTGTGTGTGTGTGTGTGGTGGCACCTGGGAGAACAGAACTCACTATTGCATGAGTTAGAGAGTATTGGTTTTGGTTAGTGGTTTAGTTCTTCAGTTTTCCATCTCCTGACTGCCATGTTGGTCAGTGTCTGTATCAATGACCTCAGCTCTCACTGTAGAAACAGGAAGGCGCAGTGACTTCCTCATGTCATTACTTTTGGGTTTCCACCCAACCAGCAACATGTTGAACTCATCCTTTTAAAAAGAAAAAGCTTTTATCCCGATCAAATGATTTTGCATGTTGGATATTTAGCTCGGATTCTTCTTAAACAATATGAACATGCATTCAACAATGACAGAAGCAAGTCTACCAAAATACAAACTCTACCAGCAAAAAGAGGAAGGATTTTAGTCAGAACCTTTCCCTGAGGATAAAAGCATTTTCCTGTCGGGTCCAGAGTGCTGCAGATAGGATGTCCTCTCGTGCAGAGAGGATGAATGACATCCTGACCTTCACTGCATCAATGTGCCACACGCATCTCTCTCTCTCTCTCTCTCTCTCTATATATATATATATATATAGATAGATAGATAGATAGATAGATAGATAGATAGATAGATATATTGTAATGAGAGCAACCCAACACTTTTAATATGGCTCCAAATTCATGTCTAATTATTGCCATTATTATACACTCTATTCAGAGCTTATAACATATGAAGTAATATGATTGATTTCCTTTCAAAACCTTGCAGATACTAAGTGAGAGGCTGTGCAGACGGGGACTTTTCCCAAAGCATTATATTTACCCTCCCACGATCAGCTGTGGACAGATTTTTACTCCATTAGACACATTTCAGCTTTGACAGCGCGACGTGGATGACAGGCTCTTCAGTGCCGTTGACATGCATTGAGACATTTATTTTTAAATTAATTGAAAAGATCCTTTTCCTTCTAGAAACAATTATCTTAAGACAGTTTGTTTGCATACTCATAAGTGCTTTTACGAGAGGATTGCCTGAATTTCAAATTAGTACGAGTAAGATAGAAAGGGTTTCCATGGAGATGAGCCTCACGCTTCCACTACCAACCTTGAATTATTCCCTTTGTTATTATTGATACGTTTTTTGGTTGTCCTCTTCCAAGTCAGCCAACCTCTAGAAGGTGAGCAGACTTTCTTTGTGTGGAGAGTGAATTAATAATGTAGTGCACCTGCAGATTGGGTTTTTGAAGCATTTGGTACAACCTTGAACATTATTAATAAAAAGATTCTGTCCGTAATTTTTTTGTATTCTAAGCAGCTGCAAAGTGAAATACAAAAAAATAAAGATTCCATACGCAAGTAACTCATCCAAGATGTTTACATGTGATGCAAAGGCTTAAAAGCAAAGCGCTGACTGAGAATATTGAATATAAACTTCTGCTCCATTACATTTAAGAGCCCAACAGCTGCAGGCCCCAATACTTGTGCCCTTGAAGCGGCCCTTAATTATTTTAATAATAACGCCACAGCTTTGACGACGGGCAGCTAAGGTTGATTGAAGGAACGTTTGCATCGTGTTCTTTCCACTTTCTTCCATCACAATAGTCACAAGTACCTTGCACACGCTGTCGCATGACGTTCACCTCCTTAGCCCCTGTGTTTGTGCTGAGGATTGGAAATAAGACCAGTGTGATCCTGTAAGTGCAGCTGTTCAAGGGGGCTTCGAGAGCATTCATGCACAGGAGAAACCAATCATTGAGGCCAAATGAGGAAGCGGCTTTAGATCCATCTTCCCACGCGAAAAATTCAAGCACGACTAAATTCCTGTAACTCTGATTGGTTTGCAGAAAGGTTCGGCCCGCTGGGAAATTTGACATGGCTGTGGGCCTCTCGAGAGCAACAGATGCAGAAGGCCAACGTTATTACAACAGCACCACAAACCCAACGTTTTAAGTGTAATTGGATTCGGCACAATGAAGTTTTACATTCAGAAACTTTGCAGTTCAACGTAACCAACATCATACGGCTTTAAGCTTTTAATCAGTGAACAAGTAATAGAGAAGGAGATCGATCACAGTGAGGAGCCAGACAGCTATTGACAAGTGTCTGAAGAGCTTTTATGAGCCATTGATTCAATAGATGCACAAGCTGAATCCTTGACAAAACGATGGATTCATTCACGACTGCAATTAATTCAATACTCTTGAACAACATCACAACACCGTGATTACGGGCAGGAAGGCACTTCAACATTTCCCCTTCAAGTTCAAATCATTTATTTCATAGTGGCCAGAAATATAAGTAACAACATTAAGTACTGCATTTTAATATCGATTACTTTCATATTAAAATCGGACCGTGTCGGGGAAGCGGGGCGACCCCATCGGGTCTCAGAAGCACGAGCAGAGCGATGGTGAAGTTTGCAGACCACCTCTCCAGTTTATCTGAATCGCTGTTTCTCCTCACTGCTCGCAGGCCCGGATTATTGATTGAAGAGGTTACATAACGTTCACATCACAAGCAATGTGCTGATGCATTAACTTGCACGCCACATAAGCTTATTCAACAAACATGCGACGGACAGCTGGGTGGAAAGAGGAAAGGAAAGGATGACTTTTTTGCACCACAGAAAAAAAGAAAAAAAAAAAGACATCAAATGGAGACGCGTTGTGAGGACAGAAACAAAAAATGAATCAAATTGTAGTCGTTCCTACAAAAATGAGGCAAATAACAGAAGCTGCGGGGAACAAAATCACTGCAGCAAAGCCGGCTAGCTAATCATTTATAAGGACTACATCACACGGAAACACATTACATTACAGAGCCGAGCGACTGAACACAGGTGCCTCCAATAATTAATCAGCACAGGTGCGAACACGGAGGCTGATTGACTCCAGACTGCCGGCCAGAGAAGGAAAGGAAACCCATAAACTATGTCGAGTGAGGAAACAAATAGGCAAAGGAACCGGCCCATTGTGACAGGAGTGATCTGCTTCCCCTGGCGGGACAAACTGCCACCTGAATGCACTCGCACCTGCAGAGAAAAAAAACACACACACATCTGCCGCTCACTGGGCATTTTCTCTTTTTCGGACCATCCTGTTTAAACCCCAGAGGTGGTCCGCATGGGAAAATCCATTCTGATGCTCGGCTTGAACTTCAGCAAACTCCATCTTTCAGAAGTTGGCCCTTGAGGGCGCTGTGTCCCAAATCTGCCAGAAAACAAAGTAGCAGAAGAAGCAGAAGTCGTGAGCCAGTTATCCGACCCAATTACCAGAGGGAAATGAAGAGGGATCTTGAGCCTTTTATTTTCAGATTGTGCCAATTTGTTCTTCCATCTCAGCTGGTATTCGTCGTGTTTTATGATGTCTGGAGAAACGTCTGCACATTGTGGGAATATAAGAAGACACCAAATGTGGCCACAGCTGACAAGTCACGTGAGCGAAGTGTCCACAGCATCAGAATTTACCCCTCGAAGGCGTTTCCACATCCCATTAAGTGCAGCAAATCCAGGAACCACCTCAAGCGGGAGACAGGAATTCAGGAAGTTCTATCATATTTATTCCATTTCCATACAGCTTCTTGAATGTGATACTTCAAAATGAACGTACTTTAATGGCTTCAAGGCGTTTTAACCACCGGTCGTCTTTTCCCCTTGAAAGATAAGATTGCCTTGATGAGGGTCGTTTCTTTCTGTTATGGAAAACCACAGTCTCAGTTGGAAATTCACAGGCATTGATTGGAAGGAAAAATAACCTCCTGCTCTAAAACTGCTGACGAGACAGAGCAAAACAATCAGCTGCAATCAATGAGAATAAACCTGGAAACTTTGCGCCCCATTCCAGATAATTGTCCCCGCTGCTTCATTGTTTACTTTGGTCGTTTTTGGTGGGAAAAACCGCAAGAAAAAACTAAAAAGAGCAGCTTTTCACACATTAGGGATTGGATGGGAATGCGATGGTGGAGAAGTGTGAAATAAACACAACTAACTCATGCAGAAAAGAGTACTTTTATTTAAAAGTTGAGTAGAAATTCTCTTATATCATCATGTTGCGTGAATATACTCGCATGCATAAAGGGGACAGATTACCCGAAAACAAAGAATTTCAAGTGATGGTTTACAATAAAAAAAATCTTTAACAATATTCAAACATTTACCAACTTGGCAAAGAGCAGATAAGCACATTTCATCACTAAAATCAACATAGATCCAGAAGAACAACACACATTTGAATACAATGGAGATAAGAAATCAGTGTGCGTCTTCCCGTCTCAGTAAGAGCTCGACTTTACTGATTGCACAAAATGACTCAGCCCTTTTTTTTCTCAGCTTGCAAGCACATGGACGGGTGTTTTATTCTAATCAGTGAGGAGTGTTGTATGGATGACGTTAATAACACTTCTTCATTGAAACGGAACGTCCAAACAACGCGGCTTGACACTTCTACATATTTTTTGGCCCTTTTCCACCCAGTTGATGTGTCTCTCATGTGTCTCTATGACAACAGAAAAGCTCCACATTTTGGAAAATACTCTCCAGTTCCACTTCAGATTTTATAATCAAATCAGTATGAAGTTAGATGGGGTTTTTTTATTCAATAAGAAGCTTTCTGTCATCCTGTTTTTGGCTTGAACTGAGTTTTTTTTTTTATTTGGTTCCATATTTAGGTGAAACTCTCGGGGCCTTTGATCCTTTTAACATCAGAAGTCACGGTCCCAGCCGGAGAACTCCTCCTCCGCCTTCGTCTGATCAAGAGGGAAACGATCAAAGTTGATGTAGCAGGGGCCCTGATGGAGGAGAAAGTCCATTGGAACTTGCATACATTTAACACACATATTCCTGTCAAACCGTGAGTTATTAGCATTTGTCTCTCCCTCCCTTCCTGTCCATATACATAAAAATAAAAAAACATGCAGGTTATTGGATGAGCAATCTTGATGAGTTAAATTTGACCACAGCAGATATTTTGTAAGTGCCTTTGCTCTTCTTTTCACAAAGACACACTTTTCCAGGTGTGATGTAACGGATGCTACGCTAAGCTCTTTGGGAGCCGCCATTGTTGTTTTTTACAGAACAGCCGTGCTCCGGCCTGCCAAACAAAGGTGGTTTGTCATGTGACCTCGCGACATTGAAAGAACCCAACTGCCTCGCGACATAAATGGTGTCCTAATTGCATATTCAGTCATGCGTATTCAAAATGATTGAGGAATACCGATCATTTGAAAGCACATTTTAACGGTATTTCAAATGTTAGTACATCTTAAAAATCGGCTGTTCGGGGTTCTTTTTCACTATTTTCCTTAGGCTGAACAAAAGGTGTAACTCACTGTACACATAATAATAATAATATTAATAATAATATTACTAAACAAGGCTGGGATGGTTTTACTTGCCTTGCGAATGAGCCGGACTGTGGGGGCGTCGAGTTGACCCACACGCAGCTTGTGCCAGTTCATGCTGCTGAACCACCTGAAGGGAAGAGAAGGAGGATGATTACGCGATGGGAGCGAGGAAGCCAGCGAGCAGTAAAAACAAGGAGATCAGACAAAGGTTCACGAAGGGGTCAAGTCCATTTCCCTGTCCGACGCCCACGCACATCACCCGGCTATCGTTACCTATGATTCCGGACATCTCTGATTCCGTTCTTGGTGTTTCCTAACCTCTGACCCGGCCGAGGTCTGCAATCATTAACACAATACATCAGCTAATGTTTTATTGATTACAGGAGATTTGCATTCAAAACAGCAAAACAAAATAAGTGTGTATTATAATCGATTGAATGAATGTGTTCAGTAATTCATACACTGGGAGTAGCTGCATCAATAGGTTTAACCGCCATCATTTTTACATACATACTACATGATACAGCTCCATATTACGAGAAAGTTATTCAGGCAATACAATGACTTCATTTTAAACATAGAGCATTATCCGTTTTAGAAGATTTGAAGCATCATATTTGTCTCACCTGCACATTTTGCTGATAATGGACCTGGCTGCCTCGCTCATGTAAGGCGGGTACTTGAGCACCCCGTCCAAGATTTTTGCATAAATCTTCTGAGGCTCTGAACTGGAAAACGGAGGGCTGACAAGTAGAAGAGAAGAGACAGTCTATTCCACAGTCTAGCAAAAAGAAAAATCCCACGTCTAGTTCTGCCTGTAGATGTCGGATTGTCACATTTCTCTACTGCCATCTACTGGTTAACATTTGTCTGACTTCTTTTGCTTAAAACAGTTTAAAAGAAATGCTTTCTTCTGATAGCGGCACATGTAAAAGTATCACCTTCCCACCAACAGCTCATAAATCAGGACGCCGAGGGACCAGAAGTCCACTGCAAAGTCATGTCCCTGGTTCTTGATGATCTCCGGCGCCATGTACTCGGGAGTACCCACGAACGAGTAGGTCTTGTCCCCATGCACCATCTCCTTGGAGAAACCAAAGTCCACCTGCCGACACACACACACACACACACACACACACACACACACACACACACACACACACGCTGCATGTGGAAACAGAATTCAGCTTAAACAGTTTAAAGATGGACACTCAGGTGAGTGCTGACCAGTTTGACGTAGCCCTTTATGTCCAGCATGAGGTTCTCAGGCTTCAGGTCTCTGTACATGATGTTCTTCTTATGGAGGTAGGCGTAGGCCTCCACCACACAGGCAGTGCAGAACATGGCGATGGGCTCGTCAAAACGCCCTCTGAAACCAGAGACACGACCCTTCAGCGACCTTCTCCTCGGCCAGCTTGACCTTCCATCACATTTTGCAGCGATGCTCGGAAAAAGCGTTTTTTGAGGAATAGCTCCACCTCGCGCAACAGCGCACCCCAATGTTCCGCTTGAACAAACATCAAAACGAGGAAAAGGGGGGGTTTTCTATTTTCTCACACTTCTTTGAGTTTGGTCCAGATCTCTCCTCCCACACAGAACTCCATGACCATGTAGATGTATCGCGTGTCTTTAAAAGCGGCGTGCAGGCTGCAGAGAGGGAGAGAAAACTGGATTAAAGCCGGATTATCTACCGACTCAGACCTCCAGGTCGCCTGCACGTTAAACCGTTTTCAATAAATGACGGTGACTGCGCGTCTGGCATCGTAGATACCTGACGATGAAGTTGCACTGGGTGGCTTTGAGGATCTTTTTCTCAAACAGCATGTGCTCCTCTTGTCTCTTAGCAACGATGTGCTTCTTGCTGACTCGCTTCATAGCGTAATATTCTTCATGGTTCACTGTGGTCACCTTAAAATAAGAAAAAACGGGGGCGACGGGATCAAGGAGAATCCAAAGAATACTCGAGAATGTCCTGACAACATTTTAGCCCCAGGAAGGAGTTTTTATTGACTCTCTGAATAAGACAAACACACTCACCAGCTCCACACGACCAAACCCTCCGACTCCAAGCGTGACGGGATCCCCTTGATAGCGTCCCTCCTGGTACAGCACCGGGACCAGGTCCTTGAACCTCAGAGTGGAGCCGGGACTGATGAAACAAAGGCTATTCACCTCAAGGAACTAATTTATTTATGTCATCATGACCGTTTTGCATCTTATTGCCTCCCATCCACTCTGTCTTATCGGCTTCGACAACCACTCACCTCGACTTTTCTGAAGCTTCTGCCTCCTGCAGCACTTTGGAGCTGGAAGTAAAAACCAAACGAATCACTGCAGCCTATTAAGGCATTTACCCGTCGCACTAATGCCGGCGAGATTCAAAGTGCTGCACTTACTCGTCAAACAGCTCCAGGTGCTCTATGGGAATTGTCTCTTCAAACACCCTAAACGAAAGGTGTCGTCAGTGGAAACAGCATCAATGCAACAACAAAAAAAAGCACACGACAAAACGCCGCCGCACTGGATACACGTGTGACAGAGAAACAAATGCAGTGGAGGAATTGTGTGGCGGCTCTTTCCCTCCGGCATCGAGAGCCCTAACGTGTGACGTGGAGCCACTCACTCCTTGTCGATGGAGAGGCAGGTGACTGGGCCCTCGGCGCTGCACGTGGCGGTTCTCAAGACTTCGCTGCGGGAGGAGAAACTATATGTCACTAGTGTTCAGACACCAATTTTGTGTGCGTCAGGATAATTGGAGAAAGAGAAGATTCAATGACACACGGTTTCTTGATTTACAGGCTTTTCGCAACACATTCCCTCGTCACGTGTTTATTTATTTATTCATTGTACAAATCTACGTCTAATAAACCAATAGAACTATTACATTTCTATTAAAAAGACAATATCTCCGCATGAGTGTTTTGTTGTTCTACAATGTACTTGGTTTTTATGCAGACAGAAGTTTGCTACATAAGATTTTGACTCATTTGGACACCAACGGATCTGAAGAGTTTAAGGAAGTTCGTTGTGAAGCAACTTCCTGTCACTGAAGATAGCCGTCAGGTTGCGCAACCACAGTGTCAGAGATGGCAGCAGCCTGAAGGAGGTGCACGGAGCACCGGGAGTTGTACAAGTCTCTAACGAGTGCCCCGAGGCACGCGTTGCCATGGTTACCGTATGAGGGCCTGTTCCCCGAAATGCTCGCCTTTCCCCATCCTACGAATCTGCTTCTGATGCCCGTTCACGTTCTTGGTCACCAAGACCTGAGGGCCAAACACACCAGACAGGGAGGAAGACGTCACGAGTGCATTTATATTTATGAACGGGCCGGTGCAACGCGCACAAAAACAACACAATGGAACACCGCACCTCTCCTTTCAGGATGATGTAGAATGCGTTTGCTTCTGCTCCTTCTCTGACAATGACGTCTTTGTCCTGGTACTTCACCTGAGGAAGACGAGACAAACAGGATTAGATCTCCTCATCACGTGCAAAACTCAAATCAAATACGTTTGAGGTGAAATAAAATAAAATTTGATTTGCAGGACAGCGCCACAAATAGTAAAGTGTCTTGAAAATGCCTTTTTATCAGGGCTACTGAGATTTAGAATGTCGGAAACAAAAAACAAATAGAAAAAACACCCAAATTAGAACTACACAAGAAACTAAGAATACCCTTGTTTTTGATTTTATGTTAAATAACAGATAAAAGTAGGCAACACTTTAAAGTAGCCAATCAACATTCACTCATACCACACAAAGTTCACATTGTGACATCTAAGTACACACCTCCTCCATAGAATCAATGATTTTGGACAGCTGGACATCGTTCAGCTCCTTCAGAGTACGAGACCTGTGAACGGCCCCGAGATAGTTGTTGGATGTCAAGCAACTCCAATGGCAGTGAGAATTAACAAGAAACCACCAAATCAAACAGGATATAAAATGTGTCCTCGGCTGCAGAGTTCATGAACTAACGTCTTCAGGAAGCCCAGGAGCTGCTCGCGCTTCTTCTTGGACTTGTTGGTGATGATTGTCCTGTAGGTCTGTCGCTCCATGCACCACAGACGCACCGCTGTCTTTGCTGCAACAAGTGAGCGAGACGAGCGGTTAAGATTCTCGGTCTTCCCATATTAGAAAAGGGTACAAAGACAATTGAAACCACAAAGATGCAACCATTTGTACTGTAATCCATCTCAAATTACCCCAAGAGGCCTCAATCACAGGGACTGACCTTTGACCGTAGCTGTCCTCCTGCAGTTGTACAAGATGGCCAGTTCCCCGAACACATCCCCAGTGGTCAGGCTGCGCAGGGTTTGGCCCGCTTGAGTAACCAGGAGCTCACCGGCTAAAAGATGGGAGGAAAAGATTTTGGAAACTTCGGAAGAAATTCACTGCCACAGCAGGGAGGACAAAAGCCCCACGTCCACACCAACCTGCTACGATGTACATGCTGTCTCCTTCTGTGCCCTCTTTAATGACATCATCGTTGGGTTTGTAGCTGGACACCGCCAAGAGGTCCACCATCATGGCTGTTTGCTCGTCGTCCAGGCGGCTCAGGAAGTCATTCTTCTGGATGGCTTTGACGATCAGACTGGTCTCGCTGGTGGGAGGAGGTGAGGAGAAGTGGTCCGCAGCTCAGTTCATTGGAACCCCAAATGAATCGCCATCATGCATTTCGATCCACCAACCCCCGCAAATCAAAAGGTGCCGCGCGGTCTCCTGCCATCAGCAGTGCCGATTACCAACCTGGCCACTTTCTTGACCCTCTTGCGTATCTCCAGGGTCTCGGGGAGGGGCTCAGAGGCAATGACAGCGGCGCGGCTCTTTCTGATCTCCGGTTCAACGACATTACCGCTCTGAGAGGGGACACCTGAGATGGAAAAAATCAGCGCAGCGCATTAACTGTAGATGTCTGCGGCTGAATGTGGTGTCAAAGGTCACCTCGTCCGTGTCCCCGGCGCCCACTTCTTTACCCAGCTCGTCATATTGGCCGTTCAGCTCCTGCAAAAGCCTTTCTTTCTCTTGCAGTCGTTGTTCTGTGAGGACGAAAGCGGAAAAACACACGTGAAGCACAAAGTATCACAAGGAACATGCTAATGAGACGGAATCATGTAAGTTAAGGCCCTGCGATCAACACATGTACTGAAAATAGAAGATGACATTTCATTTACAGTGTTACTGTAACAGTCGTCTATGTGAAGTTAGCTCTTCAATGGCACACAGTTAGAATTGTACTCACCCAGGTCTTTGTTTTGCCGCTGCAGCTCCTGGTTGATCATACATTGCTTTTGTAGCTGTTGCTTCAGCTCCTCTAGTTTTTTCTCCATGACTACAGGACGAAAGAATCTTTTAAAACACACCACAAGATATAGACGACAAGGAAGGGACGGAGTGAAGACAACCTGCAGCACTATCGGTGCTCGGCGTCCAGACACGTACCTGTACTCTACCGAACATGCAACATGTGCAGACTCACAAACCCCTCCTGCACCTGTACTGATGCCTCTTTACCCACTGCACTGCCTGCACACAGCGAGAGCCCCGATGAATAATGCAGACTAATGAAGGACAGTCAACAGGGTGCTTTCTGAACGTTGTCCCACCCTGCCAGCTCGCGCTAAAGAGCTGTTGACAGAACCCGTTAAGACCGAATCAAAACCTCTGTTATTAGCTCTTTTATTGCATTCTGTTTGCTATTTATTTAGTCTCACGGGATGTTTGCTTTTAGGCAATAATGGGACCTTAACAGCCTCTGCTGTATGATTGAGTGTTTAAGTTTGTGTTTAAGTTGGAGAGGTTTTAGAGATTTAGGATATTGGTCACGGGACCAGTATCCTAAACACACACACGCCAGCACGTACTATTTGCCTCGTCACGTGACCCCCGTCCCCAAGTTACCCGCCCCTTCACCCTGAACATTGGACAGCTCTGAGATTAGACATTACGTTGGTGGAAATCATAAAGCCGCTGAAAAAAAAGGCCAATCAAACCCTGGGGGGGAAATAAAATGGCTCCTGTTGTACTTTTAAAGAGGGATGTTGGTTTGACGCGAGTTGCAAGAAAAACACGTTGGATCTGAACGAAGATCTTTACAGCTGTGAACTAGATGGCAAGTGATAGTTTCCATCACAGCAATGATTCAGCATGAAGAACCGGGCGATAATCCGGTCCAGTGCAGAACACGAGGCCGCTGCAGAGCCAAAAGGCCCGTGCTGCAGGAGAGATAACGATCTCTTTAAAGTTTTACGGGGAACACAAAGGCAGCAATTGAAAGACAATAAACTGCATGCTAGAAAGTCAAATCTGCGGGTTTTATTAACTTTAATTGCAGCTGTGACTAAAAACACCTGATTGGGAGGATAAGCCTTATTCTTTTATTCAGGTGACGCAACGGCAAGAAAATACTGATATATTTCTCTTAAAGTCTATCGGGATCGACACTTGTGTTTAACATCGGTCGGTTTAAGCAGCTACTTATTCCAGGTGGGAAATGGAAAATATGCGGGACACATCATCATCCTTTTACTTCATAGGCAACAACTGCATCGCCTCAATACGGCTAAAAAACAAAACAGGTTTATTTTTGCTGTTTTCAAGCCTGCAAAGGTAAAAGTTGGCCCTTTAAACAAATGGACTCATCCTCTTTCGTCATCGTGACAAGACAGCTGTGAAAAGCACAGGTGATATGAAGACGCACTCACCTGCAGGTTGCGTGTGGACCAGGAGAGTAGACGCCTACAAAGGCCGCGTGGATCATAGGAGCCAAGTAATCACCCGGAACCGCTGACGAGCACTCAGACAAGAGTTCACCGTGTGTTCAGTATCAGGAGACCGACACCGGACCTCCAGACACACCTGTGCAGATACAAAGATGCAGCCTGCAACCCCTCTGGCGTCACCTCATCTTCTCCCGCCGCACGCTTCCTCGGTTTGCATCGCCATGTCTGCTCTTTAGCTTTTTACTATCTTGACTTCTCTTGACGCTCTCTGTCTCGCCCTCAATCCTCTCTTCCCGGTTGTCTTTCTGTCAATCTCAGCAGCTCCGGTGTTGAATCAGTAACGACAACCCGAGGCTCCTCCCATCACATCAGGTAGAGGAGGAAGAGGAGGAGGAGGAGCAGGAGGATGCACGGGTAAAAAGCGGAATTTTAGGTGTGAGAGAAATAAAGCACATCTGCAGAAATGAACAATTGAGCGTGATTTCAATGAATTTTATAGTTTTTTCTAGAAATTAATCCTAGTTTTGTACGTTGTTTTTTCAAAAAAAAATCTCTTGACAAAAGATGATAAAAGTGAGTGTCTTTCCCCTCAGGGTCACTCCTTCTGTCACATTCATGTCACATTCATGTGACAGAAGGAGTTGAAGGGAATCATGAGCGCTGAGGGGCCAACGGGAGAAATTTGATTATATCTGCTAAAGTTAGAAAGCGCCTAATTTGTTGGTTCTTTCCACAAAGTAAATGGCATTAATTAAATGAGCCTATAAGAGGCTGGAGGGTTTGCATTGTTACAGAGGGTGTGGGCCTTTTATTGTTCACAGTTAATTATTGATACTTACTGGTTAATAAATGACATCGACCCCGGCGATCAGAGATAAAAGGTTCTTGGATTTCAGCTGTGGGGCAGGAAGGAACTCAGTGGCTGGCAGCGTGTGTTCTGTGACCTTTTTCCATTCAGACCAATATGGCGATTTGACTTGATTTAAAGGGATTAAGTGTCCTCTGCCACTCACGACACAGAGTGTAATGGACGTCTTCCAGGCGTGAAACCACAAAACAAAATCATATCTGTATGATTATAATTCTTTAATTCAAGTGTAATTACAAAAAACAACAACACATCAAGGTTGTTCATAATGCCAAAATTGTTTCAGGTGCACGGTAACAATCTTAACTGGTATTGCAAACACTCTGATTGTGGCTACAGCTCATACAGAAGCAAAACTACTGAAGGCAAGTGAAAGTGGTCAACATCTGCAAAGAGATGAGTAAATAAACGTAATACAACAACTATACAATATGCACATTTCCTATTAAGAGTTCAACAACTAGTAATAATGACGTACATCATAAATTCTGGGTTTTGTCATCATAACACAATGTTTGCTTCATCAGTGCACCATTGGTATTGGTACACACACACACACACACACACACACACACAGTTTGTGTTCTCGATTAATTTGAAAAGACATTCAGCTCGCACACCAACGGGCTCAAATCAGTGATTTTTTTCTATTGCCACTTGTCCAGACATTGTGCGACCGTGTCAAACAATAGGCACATTACAACTCGCACACAAGTTTTTTTAAAAGCGCTATTGAATTATTGATTGCAGGTACACGCTACCTCCGGTCCTTTTTGCAGAGTCAGCTTATTCACCTGTGATGTACTGCATGATTTACACTGCAGAAGCACATTCAAGCACACAATACTTTTTCATATTTACAGTTCAGTTTTTTGTTTAAAATCACAACTCGGAAGATGAACCTGTCTTGCAACACCATGAGTCCTTTCTTCATGGTGGATGTGTGCATTCCCACCGTGTTGCTGTTTTCAGGCTGAAACAGTTTTAATAACTGAACCGTAGCAGGATTTCCTTTCCAAAGTGTTGAGGAATTGTATGCGTGTAAAGCATGCGTGCAGGGAGTGCAATCCTATTACAAAATGTTATACACGTTAAGGAAAGCAAATCTCGCAAATCCAAAGTAGCCCACCAGGCAAAACAGACCGTATGCGTGTGGTTCATTAACATT
This sequence comes from Gasterosteus aculeatus, assembly GCF_964276395.1. NCBI lineage: Eukaryota > Metazoa > Chordata > Actinopteri > Perciformes > Gasterosteidae > Gasterosteus > Gasterosteus aculeatus. The sequence continues at coordinate 10,835,381 of NC_135706.1, forward strand.
CAATTCATTTCTATTTAAAATTACATTTCAGAATAGTTTTCACACTTAAAACACTCTGTATGAATAAAAGTGCATTTCGGTTTCAACACACACTACATTGCATCAAGTCCGATTGGGACGGCGTGTGGGACAAAGAATGTGATTAAAACGGATTTATAGTCAATTATATTGACTTCTTTTTGTTCTTAAACCAATGTATGAATCCTTTTGTTGGGTGCATTGAAGCTTCATCTTAGTTGCACTCAAGATCTCCTTTGATCATTAAAAGAGAACCTGAGAAGACGAGGAGGTAGAGAGCATTGCTGCAGCAGCGAGGTCAAACGATTGTACATTACAGCTGTGCACGCTGCGGCTCCATGACGACATGCAAAGCTGAGCAATGCACTTTAGTGAAGAGCTTTTTGTTCTCCTCTCAGCTTGCAGTTATCCTACAGACGGAGGCGACGCGTGCTCGTCCGTAACGCCGCAGGCCTTCCTGATGTCCTTGGGGTGTTCGAAGGCGGCTTGGACAAACTGCCCAAACAGGCGCTCCATGTAGCTCTCCCCCCGGGGGAACAGACCCTGCAGGAAGGCGATGTGTCCACCGTGGGCCGTCAGCAACAGGGCGACGTTAGGCAGGCTCTGGATCGTGGTCAACGGGAAGGCTGACGGGTCGGGCGAGAAAACACAATAAAAAGATTGCCGGAACGTTCAATAGGTCCTTTGTTGCACTGCGGACTGAAATATTAACCACAACACAGGAGAAAGGATTACGGAGCCCACATAAAAACGCACCACTGCATCCGGTTTCCAGCCAGTTTAACGCGACATCTTAAAAGCTACAAAACCAGAGGCCCGACACAATGCCGGCCGCCCCGTGTCGTCCACTCACCGTGCTGGGGAGAGAAGGGGTCGTCGGCAGCGTTCAGGCACAAGATGGGGACTGTCGTATTGTGGAGTTTGTTGTCCGGGCTGGCGTCGAAGTAATAGTCGGAGCAAGATTTATAACCGAACAGCAGGGAGGTGAAGCGTTCGTCAAACTCGCGGATGGTCTGCGCCTGGATCAAAAAGGAAAGGCCATCGAAGACACCGCACAAGGAAACAAGAAACTCTGACAGAAGAGAAACGAACACCTACCTTCAAGACATGGTCGATATCCACCACTTTCTCCAGGACCTTCCTGTGCCTGCGGGAAACGTGGTTTTCTGAGTCGACGACACCTCTTTAAACGAACCACAGATATTTAGGAAGAAAGTCTGACTTGTCCCACCTGGTGACAGCACTGCACAGGCCGGCGGTGAGGTATCTGTTGAAGAGCAGCCAATTGAGCGGCTCCTCCATCGAAGCCGCCGACTTGAGCGCATTCCAGGGGGCCGAGATGGTGATGCCCGCCACCATCCCCGAGTCCGTGCGCTTACGGGCCAGGTAGTTTAACAGCAACATGCTGTGCACGGCCACAGGAGGGGAAAATGAACGGGGGGGGGGACAGCACATTTTGACTAAATGGAAACCGAATACATTTCACCATGAAATAAGAAATGCAGGCGGTTGAAAAAAAATGAAAAAAAACACCACAATGTGCTTCGGCTCACCCTCCTAAAGACACGCCAGCACCGAGCACGGGGGCAGATGGGTAAAGTCCTTTGATGTGCTGCACCACGTGCTCCAGGTCGGAGGTATTGGCTGCACAGTAGGTGACGGGCGTCTGCAGCGAGCGGAGGGATAGAGGAGCAGAGGCTGCGTTCAAGTGCCAGAGCGGGCGTTACGGCTGCCATGACGACGCCAAACCAAAACCAACATTGTCTCAGTTAAGTTAAGTCTCCCAAAAACCGCTAAACTACCGAAGCCCGTCCAGGTTATTGTAACAGATCCAATCTAATCCAAAGAGTTACTCAAAGCAAATGGACTTCTTTCAGCTGAGGGTTAATAACGAGTGTGTTTGACTATAAAAGAAATGACACTGTCGACCCTTATGAAATGTTAATAATGGATTTTGCACAACAATGGAGATCTAAGGCACAGTAGGAGCTATAATCAGCCTTAGAGTCACGTTTGCAGTACCATTTTTTGTGTAAGTGAAACATGTGTTTGCTAAGCTCTCGTTCTAGACGGTGGGCAGTTGTGGCTTGAGTATAAATGCAAGCAAACATCAGCGCAGTGCTCATCGCAGGTCAGTGTTTATTCGGTAATGATTGCACTCACCAACAACTCTTCACCTCCGAGCCCTCTGTTGTTGAAAACCACACATCTGGAAAAAGACCACGTCTATGATCACTGCTACTGGACATTAAATTCAGCGCAATACAAATATACAATATTCAGGCAGTTTCCCTTTGAGTTCTGTTCTCACGGATAAATCCTTCTTAATAATTGTATTATTAAAGAGGGGGGGGGGGGGACACGTGAGGAGCACAACGGACCTGTAGCCGCGGCGGCGAGCCTGGTTGAGCGCGTGGAGCACATAGGACTGCTTGCTGTTGCCTGTCAGGCCCGGGAGGATCAGCACCGTGGGCCTCGTGGAGGAGTCCGGGTAGGTCGCACTGTCCTGATTGTCCATCCAGTCCAGAGAAATCTGACCCCCGTCCACCGTAGGGATCAGCTCACTGATGGATGAAGGGAGGATCACAAGAATTATATAAAACACATTATATATATATATAAATAAGAGAGAGAGAGAGAGAGAGAGAGAGAGAGAGAGAGAGAGAGAGACTGTGGAACAGGATGGCGCCGGGAAAAAGGGGCCGGATCAGAGCAAAGGGACTAACTTACTTGCGATAGGTGACGGCGGGGCGGGACTTGAGGACGGCGCAGACCAGGGTTTGAAGCCGGCCCCCCCAGCACCACGGAGTGGGACTGAAGCGCTCGGCCACCACGGGACAGTGCTTGTAGAGGAATGCGCCGAAAGCCTGGCCGGAGACCAGGGCAGGTGTCTGAGAGCAGGAGAGGCCGAATGGCAAAAAGAAAAAGACAAGTTTCTAGAAATTAGTGTTTGTGACGAGACAAGAATACACGTAAAAACAGATGGTGCAGTATTAGAGGTAGGGAGCTTTAAAAGTAAGGGAAGGGTTGTAGTGTGGAACAGCGTAGTCAAAAAACACAACCCCAAGATTAAACCACCTTTTAGGTGTAATGTAGGAAAGCACAATTATAAGTTACAGTGCTTTACACTTTCTGTAACGGTTAAATTTCCCGTGACTTTTGGAACAGAGCACATAACACGAGTATTACGTGGCAGTAAACCAACACCCACGTGAGTAATCGAAGGCCTGGACCTTGAATCCATGTCCTGGATTTGCGGTTCTTCTCAGTTGCATATAATAGGAAAGTGTATAACAATAATATCGGGCAGACCGAGCTATGAGGAAAATAATTTCAATATTTAATCTTCCTTTTAAAGGTGTTTTTTAATGTGACTGCCAGCGATTATAACTCCTCCAGTGAGAGGTCGATGACACGACAATGATGACAACAAATGGACCAAAAATATATATATATTAACGTTAAGAATAAACTAATTATGTGGTCAAGCATTCCAAACACTGAGCCCAAGAAACTCATAGCAGGAACAATAATATAAATTTATATAAATAACTATATAATAAAATATATATATATATATATATTAAATAGAATATTCAATAAGAAGGAACCAGAATAAAAAGAGGACATGAGTAGAAGAGAGAAGGCGCGCGCAGTGCGGTCATTCGTCCGCGTTGCCGCTGACCTTTCCCCGCAGAGACTGACCTGACGCTTGCGGCCCCACAGGTAGCACAGCGCGGCCGTGAGGGAGCACAGGAACACCGTGTACGGTCTGGAAACACACTCCCAGTATGTTCCCCACACCTCCCAGTGCGTTACAAACATTTTGCTATCGCCTCACTCGGTTAGCTGCAGAAGGGAGCTAACGCTGCGGCTAGCTGACGGTGCTTTGCGGTTAACGGCTCCGTGACCGACACAATGGCACAGAGATGCATCAAAAGGGACGCGTAACGTCAGTTACGGTAACGCCTGACAACCTGCCTTCATCACCACCGGCTAACGCGTTCAGGTGTCGTTTCAGCTCCGCTGCCGGTTTTTTTCAGCGACGCGTCCTCATCACCTCTGACAGTGATGGCAACAGCAAAAAAAAAAGCCGCTATCCACCTGCGGGTTCGCTAACGGGTTTTTTTCCCCCTCCGGTCGCCCGCCGCTTCTTCCTGGTTCACTCGGAGCGGCGAACAAAGATCGTGTGTTCAAACAGACGCTTACTGTGTCAAAAGTGCGCCTCGGTTTCGTGTTATAACGTCCTTCACGACGGGTGAGGGTATTCACCCGCCGGACTACAAATATGGAAGGTAACTGATGCGCATGCGCAGTCATTGTCTTTCTCCTTCTTCTTCGTTCTTTATAGCGCGGGCGGTCGGCCACAGCGGTACCGGGTGCGTTAGCGCCACACTCCGAACGACGCTGGAGCGATTTTGTTATTTATTTAAATTATATTTTTTTATTGTAAATCCAATATCAAAGAGTACTTTTGAATACCTGATGTATTTCAGCTGATTTTACCCTGCATTCATACACAAGTGTGTGTGTGTTTGATTAAGTTATTGCTGGTTTGGGGGGCTCATGGGGAGATTATATGTCATGGGGGTCTGTATGTGCACTACGTTTTATTTGTGTGTAATTTGACATAAACAATGCCTCATTCTAATTTCCCCTTCCAGGAGTTTAAAAAACTGTTCCAAATAAAAAGTCTCAGTTAGGTGGGCTCTCGCATGTTGTGGTTAAACAATCAAATTTGCTCTTGCCCCACTTTTCCTTCCTAGAAATGGAAGTAGAGTGAGAGCTCTTTTCTATATGTTCAAGCTTTGTAAGGATAGAAAAAAGAATCCCTAATCTTTAAGTCCATTTAAGTCCACGTCTGCCATGTTGACGTTTTACAGGCGGTAACAGAGGATAATATCTTCCTTTGACATGCAAATATAAACGTCATATCCAGCCCCTAACAAGAAGTCTCAGCTGCACCTTATTAGACAGTCTAACTTGTGCTTCAGACCTTTTAAATTCCCTTGTGAAGCTCTAGAAACGCTCTCATTTGGTAAAGAAAGTGGAAAGAAACATATTGATTCATCTACAACAATAACAAAGCAAGCACACAGAGCTCTCATTACACCATTTATTCCCCGCTTACCACATGAAATCTCTCAATAATTTCCTTTTTAAATGCAATGCTTAAGTGCCAGGACTAGTTTATTCTAGTTAAATGGCATTCCCGTAACCACATCCGCCTCAATACCACACTCATCATTTCCACGCTGGATCTTGAAGAAACCTGAAATGAAAAGACACAGAATCATGTGACCTGAAGAATAAGTGACCAAGAAACATGACGTCCCAAAATTTGGTTTTGTCGCACCTTTATCTCCCCAGTCGCTGTTCCAGGAGTTTGCAGCCAACCAGTAAGGCGTCCCGTTCTCCTTCCCCCAGCCGAGGATCTTGATGGCGTGACGGGCCACCATCTCACCCGTCACGTGCTGGTACACACCTTCAGTAGAGTAGCAAGGACTACAATGAAACAGGTCTGAAAGGACAACTGTGGTGGTTTTCCTCAGCTTAACATCTATATGTGATTTAAAGATTTGACAGACAGACACGTTCGAGTTTACCTTTGTAAAATGTTTAAATCTTTAAATGCAACAATCTGAGAAGGACAAATCCACTCAAGTCCACAATGAGGCAAAGAAGGTTTCACTTTGATTCTGAAACAGCTCCGGTTGTATTATTCGAGAGACAAAGTCAAACCAGCCTCACCCGTCTTATACAGCGCAAAGTCTGTGTACACGGAGAAGGCGGCCTCCACGGGCCCGCGCTTGAACAGCTCGGCCATGATCTGCTCCTCCTGGGACGGGACGCTGTACGCGTCTCTGCCTGCGGAGGGGGGGACGGGGACGGGGGGTGGGGGGGGACACACCAGAAAACGACGTGTGACTACAGGAGCCACAGGCAGGGGAGGGGAGCGACTCGGCAGCTCGTTTTGGAGGTCTGTACCCAAGTGCTTGTCCTTCCAATAGGAGGTCGAGTATCCGTCGACGCACCGCTCTTCACACTTGGGGGTCTCCTCCTCCCTGTGGCAGGGCAGGCGAGTCCCGTTCACGCTGTGCTCGCAGGGAGCGATGCTGTAGGGTCGGCAGCCTGTAAACACGCGCCACCGTCGTTTCAGCTCATGAGCGTTACTTGCTTTCGATACTCGATAAAAAAGCTGCACGGACCCACTCACCGTTGGAGCCGTAGAGGCCTCCCGTCACCAGGCCTTTGTTTGCCCAGAACAGCCAAGCAGCAGACGGATAACCGCCCAAACACCTGCGTCCACGAGAGAAATGAAAAAAAAAAACACTGATAAAGTCCCCTTAAAAGACCTGGAATAGACTCATTTCTTCCGCTAAAAATATTAACCCCTTGCCACAGTCATGACAGCAGGACAGCAGGTCTTCGGCAGAGATCTCCACAGAGATCCTACCACCGCTGTGGATACACAACCTGTCGGAGATCACCTCCACAGCACCGAAGGCCTGTGGGAAATCAAAGGCAACACAGGGTGAAGATGTCCACCGGCTTCCCTGATCCACCTCTGTCGTGTCTTTCATTTTCGGTGCATCTCACCCAGCAGGACCCGCATGATCCCTGGTCTCTGATCTGTCGGATGGTGGGACAGTTGGGCCACTGCTGGCGCGCGTCAAAGCTGTCCGGGAGCTTCAGGCCTTCGGTACTGTGAACCCTTGAGCAAGAGAGGAGCGGTCACCGAGCGCATCCATGGACACACACAATCCCTGGCGGTTAAACTTACACCTCTGGCAGCTTTGGTCCATTCAGTTTAGTCCCACACAGTCTCTTCACGTAGCTGATGTTGAGGTGGCGGAGGTTCAGGCCGGCCTGCAGCGAGGAGGAGCGCAGGTTAAAATGAGAGATGAGAGGAATCACAGCGGGGGTGAGACGGTGACGACTCACCATCCAGGTGGTGTCGGCCTCGTTGATGAGCTCGACCATCTGCGGGAAGGCGGCGGCGGGGAGGTGGGGCCGAGAACGGGCGACGGAGAGCGTCACAAGTGCACACAGGAGAGCCGGTGAAAGCATCCTGGGGGAAAAGCAGACGGCGGTCGGACTCGGGCAGAACCACAAGGACAGAGACGCGTCCACCGTGGCGGCTCGGACGGGAGATATGACAGCGTTTCATGAGGCGGAGCAGCACCGAGCATCACGAGGGCAACGACGGTAAGACTTCAGGTCGCTCGGGAAAGTCCTTTTATGGAGGGTGACCTTTTAGTTGGAGTTCAAGTTGGAGAATTTGAAGATGGATACAGAAGCACAAACGACGTAGAGGAGACAATATAGTTGCAGGCATTGTATTTATTGGTTAGCGTGTAACTTTATACAAGTCATAGTTATTCGTGACAAGTTAAAACCAATTCAAAACGAGGGTTTTGTTATATTTTCACTGGCAAGATAATCAGCTGTTACTTTCTCAAACCAACAACGTATTATTTACAACACTGTTATAGAATAATATCTGCTGAATTGAAGTTATAATTGCTGGTACAATAACCCGTATGAAGCCTGGAGTACACAACGTTAAACTTCAAAAAAATTAAAATGTGGTAAACACCAAGTATCATTAAAAATATCAATTGAATTCTTTAAAACCAAAAAGCAACAATATCTCAGAATAAAAGTTGTAATATTTACCTGAGTTGCCGTTTCAATGGACAATCTTCTTGAGAATTTCTTTCTTACTGAAGGTCCGCTCACTTCTTACCTTCCTTTTTATAATCAGCTTTTTATGGAATTATGTCCGGTGAATAAATGCAAGTCAGGTAACATCTCACGTGACTTACCAAAAGTGTCCTTCCAAAGGTTGACGGATGATCTTAAATTAAACAATAAAGCAACAAAAACGATGACGTCCACAATACCGGTAAAGTGTTGAAATGTTTACTGCGTTTAACCCGACCATAATCATTTAGATAATGAACTGTACACAAACTCACCCTTCAGACCGTTTAAATTATCTTTATTTGTCAAAATATATACACAAACCAAAATGACACATTACATAGCAATGTTTATAGCTCTCCTTTGGTTCTGTACAAAGTGCGCTAGCCTTTCTACTCACCAACGCTGTGTTAAGGACACTTTAACTAGCTCAGTTTGCGTTCATTTCAGACATCAAATGCACCAGAAATGACATTTGACTACATTCGATCAGTCCAAGCCGAAACTACTTTGGAGCAGCGCTGTTCTTTTCTCCTTCCCGAAGGACGTGGAGTTGAAACAGAGAGGACGCAGACGTTAAAGTGTTGATACGAAGGATGCTGTCCGTGGCGTCTGCGCCAACTATGAAGTACGCTGTTCTTCCATGTGAGTGGAATAGATTTAAGTAGTTTAGATATCACCCAGAATCAAACAAAACCATAATATGTTCCCCAAGCTCCTAAAGTGGGCAGTGTCATGTGTCATTTCACCACGTAAAGAAAATCTAACTTTTTGTCTCGAAATATGACAAATAAATTTCACTCAATTAGAAGTTTCAAAAGAAAAAAAATTGAAAATATCACACGATCAACATCAACATGAAAAAGCAAAACGCACTGAATTGTTGCAACATAAGTGCTATTTATGCTGGTGAATATAACCGTACATCACCGCGTGTACATTGTTTACCCAGATGCATCATGGACTAGTAGAAATCACCATCGATCAACCTAGAGACCCCCGCGCTCCACTTCAGGGCTGCACAGTGTTGGATCTCAAAAGAATATGACATTTTACCCGGGGATTTTGAGACGGACTATAGGTAGAAAAATCTAAAAAGGTCAGTGTCCATATTTTCAGTTTCATATTTGAACCAGCCGTTCGTTGCCTCTTGTGAAAGCAGAACTGATATCTGTTCATCCGTCGCGAGTGTTCTCTTCTTTGTGACGTACAACGTCATCACATGTTTTCCTCATTCGCAGTGGGAAGAAGCACTGCAGAATCCTATAGTCAGAGGATGGGGGGGGGGGTTTCACTGTCCGTGCATGTCTCCCGTGCCCTGAGCCTGTGCCGCGGTGGTGCTGAGGTACTGCCAGCTGAGAGCGGCGAGCAGCATGGCGGCAGACAGGTACATGGGCGACATGTGGTGGGTCCTGGCGGGCAGGCTGGACTCGGGCAGGGCCGACTTCTCCTTGATCACAGCCAGGATGTGCAGGGTTCTGTCCCGCGTCGGGTCCGCCTGGGAGACCTTCTGTAAGATCTGCAGAGGGACAAGACCCGTTCTGTTAAAAGTGCTCCAATGTGGCGGAAAAGGGGACACACACACACACACACACACACACACACACAGACAGACACACACCTCCTGGCTGTACTGGGAGATGATGGTCTGCACGGCGCTCATGTTGGTGGCTTCCATCATGAGTGTGACGGCCTGTCCCTTCCTGATCTTCACCACTCCCTTGAACACCATGGGGTTGTTGTAGCATGACGACAGAGTAGCTATCGCCATCACCTGGTCGGGAAAGGCGTAGAAAAAGAGTTAGTTGGAAACAAATATTTTAAAACTACATTTGTCTTCTAAAACAATATCTTGTGCAAACATGTTTTTATTTTGTTTAAGCCATGCAGAATATTTATAATGACCCTTCAGTTTGATGTTTCTATGCCAAAGGTTCCTTCTCTGTTGGTTCAAGGTTTCTCAATAGTCTCAGTGAGTTCAGTAAATAATAATAATAATAATAGTAATTCAGATTTATGATCATTTTTTACATTTTTCATTTTTTATTCTTTCTTCTTCTGTTCACTTGACTATTTTTAACTGATCTTATTTTTATCTCTCCTTTATTCATGCGCGGTGTAACTATTGTTTTATTAAAATAAAAATAACATTATCATTATCAAGCGAGAGCATAAAAAGCTACCAGCACGCGGTTACATTTTTAGCTCATATAGATAGAAATCACAACATCGCTTGGTCTCTGTAAGCATCGGAGTCGGCGGTCACCTGCGGAATGGCACAGAAATTGAAGACGCTCTGGTTGCGCAGGCGGGACAGGTAGGCGATGACGTCCGGAACGTGCCTCAGAGCGTCGGTGACCAGCAGGTTGAGACAGGAGCGAGCCGACTCCAGCTTCTCCGGATGGGCAAAGTCCTCCAGATGGCCCGCGAACTGACTCCAGGCCTGCGCGGGGGACACCGGGTGGTAACACCTCATCTACTGAGCTTGGACTGTGACGTGAAAAGCACGTTCCATTCTGGTTCCAGTCAAACACACTGCCAGCAGGACAAAAAGGAACCCGCTCTACCTCTTGTGGCCAAAAGGCACGTCCCACTTGCGTGTCCTCCAGATAGTCCCGGATGATGTTGGTCTTCTGGAGGAACAGGCCCATGGAGTTGGCCAGCTCGGTGTCGCGGCCCACCTCGGGGTCCTCCAGCTGGGACGCAGAGAAGAGCCGAGACAGGCCGATGCCCACCAGCCCCGCCACGTAATGGCAATACTGCACGCAGAGAGAGCGAGAGGAGGACACTTATTGGTAAAAAAGTGAAAACATTTCAATTGAAACGTCTACACGACATTGTTTTCCGTTGGCGTTGATTTAATTGTGAAACCAGCTTTTACCAAGTCCCACTCCTTCATGGATCCCACTTTCTTCTCCAGGAACTCGGCCATCCCTTCCCCCATACGGTGGCAGATATCTGAGATGACGTCTCTGTACTCCTGAGCGAGGTTTCTGAATTCCAGTGATATCTGAGGGGGGGTTGAAGGTATTTATAACAGCTATGAATCTCAGCGACCAAGACTTTGTTTGAGATGTTTCTTCACAACAACTAACAAACTAAACTATCATCAACACGGTGGAGTATTCCGTTATTGAGTAAGAACTAAACGGCTAATCCTATTCAGAAGGAGGGCAACGTGCAATACGTGCACACTGACCGTGGGGAAATCGGCCAGGACCTGCCGGTCTTTCTCCTGGCTCTCGGTGAAGCACCACGCGTCCTGGTACAGGTAGGTGTGGAAGTCATTCAGCATGGGCACCTTCTTGTCCAGTGGGATCGTCATGTCGTCCTCCACCGTGTCCAGCGCTCGCAGCACCAGGTAGAAGATGCACACGGCATGTCTGCATGACAAACACAGACACTAGTGATGTTTGTGTGTGTTCATTTGAGTTATTGCTGCAATGCATCTGCTTCTGGATGCCTGCATGAAAAATGACTCTTTATTTTTAACACATCCAAGCAATTTGTCAAACAATGATCCCAAATAGTTGTTGGTTCCAGATTATCTGATGCAATTATCCGTTTCATAACCCTGTAAATTGAATGTTGGGGTTATCGGCTAAAGCAGATTTGGGACATCAATCTTGTACTCTACATGTGCCTGTTTAGGTTATATTATCATCAAAAGATGAATAGATAATGAGTTGGTAACTGTGATAAATGAATATAAATATGTTTCTCTTCTATTATAGAGTAGATATACGTTTGAGTTGTTTCTGGTCTCCTGAAGTCCATAAAAGCCCCCCCATGTGTTGCGGTGCATTCCGGATTTATTGAGCCTATTAGCCATCGATAAGCTATCCTTGTGTCACTATTGCATCTCCACGGGACAACATGGTGTTGTTGACATAATGTCCCAACCGCTCGTAGTAGTTTTTACTTGTTTTATGAATATATTTGCAGAAAGGGGAACAAAAGAAACTCGAGTTCTGCCCTTGAAGGGGAGACGCATGCATGCATGCACGCATGCATGCGTGCGTGCGTGCAGGTACACACACACACACGCCCTCCCGCCCCCCGTGCACACACAGCTTTTCACCCACCTCAGCTCCCCGTCCAGCGCCTGGATCACAGCTGCGAAGCTCCTGCTGGTCTGGTTCAGGTACAGGTAGCAGGTCCGCAGACTCTCGCTCATGGACTCCTGGTAGGAGACACGGAGGAAGCTCGTGTGTCGGTAGAGGCCCGCGGGTCGGAAGGCGCTGGAGGGTTTGCGGGCCTCCTGCAGGCCCCGCTCACCCGCCCTCCAGCCCGGTAGGAGGGACCGAGGAGCGGACCCGCCGCCCCGCGGTGCGGCCGAGAGGGAGCGCCGGAGCACGGACAGCGAGGCGGGACACTTACAGCAGGCTCCGGCCATACGGAGTCATGCCGCGCGAGTCGACGCCACGGCTTCAACAACACGAGGGGGTAAAAAAAAAAACACACCACGCAGAGGACGCGAGGGGTCGAGCGGTGGGGCAAAACTTTGGAAACTCTCACGAAGAGGGCGGGGAGAGCTGCGCACTGACCTCAGAACAGTCTAGCCTCGCTGCGCAGAGGGGGGCGGGGTTTGTAGATCTGCGGTTGTTGGGGCGTGGCTCCGCCCACCTCCACCCAACAACAACAACGACGACGCCATCTGCATGTCTAGTCAATTTGCGACTGCGTAGTTATGAAAAATAATCCGCTTCTCGTTCTGCATATGCTCATTATTTGGAAATGGTTACAGTTTAACTGCTCCATCATCATGCGTGGTAGCCACAGATACGTGTCAGTTCAAAAATCACCCAAATTAAATTTCCCCCCGAATAGTTAAAAATAATAAAAAGCTCGATGGATCTTGAAGACCCCTCTAATCGCATGTGGTGTGTAACTACTGACGGTGTTTCATTGTTTCACAGTAAGTGTGGAGAAAACTAAAAATGACACCCATAAAAGTGCAAATGTATTGCACAAAGTGCCTGCGATCACCTCTCCCACTACGTCACGTCTGACACTACAATCACATGATCAGCAGTTAACCAATAAAATGAAGGCTGATCGGGGTTTTGCACTTTCTACTAGTTTTGCCTGTATTTCAAAATAAGAGCGCAATGTTACTCAAAATAACTTCGTCCAGCTTTCAAACAATTCTCTCCCCACTAAATCAAACTAGCTGATTGACAATAAACAGGATTATATGAGCTGGTCCAGCAGGTTAGACTACGGATTCAGAAATAGATAGTTAACGTTAGTTAAACTACATTTGCAGAACAGGATCTAGAGGAGATACGCTGTTTTTTGGGGAAGATGCTACGCATCAGGGAAGCACGGGATGGTTGGTCTGTACACAGGTGTGATAGTAATATATATAATATATATAGTACATAGTATCTGAATATCATGTCGTCAGCACTAGTATTAGACGATAGATTACTATGATTAGATTTACTCTGTCTGGGTCGCTTAATAATCCTGCAAACCCAAATAAATGCCGACTGAAGACACTCTGGTGAAACCAGTGTGCGGTCTCTATGTCTCTCGCTGGGTCACATTGAGGTTAAAACATTGGGATTATCAGCTAAACATGCGCACAACATCCAACCCCGCCGTTGAACCCTCCAAGCTCATTATGTGAAGTAAATCCCGAGTCAATAGTCACATCTTCTTGTGTACATCACAGCCAAAGCAGGAGTGAGTGATCTAACGGGCTGACTCTGATGGAACCACGTACGTTGATCCATTACATTGCAGCCTCTCTCGTATTGGCTCGTGTGAATTTCCGTTTCCACAGAATATCGGTATGCGGTCTGTTAGGTGCACATTATTGCGTGCCCCTCGACCCAAGAGTCAAAATACGTTAATGCAACCGCGTGTCCATCCTGCACGTTTCCTTCATCCTAACATGACATACATTTCAAAACAGAGGGTTTACTCACATAATTCAACTTTGGCATGATGGTTCTGCACCCGCCCATTTTAAATTTGAACAGGTTGAATATCTCTTCCGGGTGGGCCAGTGACTTCAGGATGTCCATGTCGCTTCGTGGGCTTTCGGCTGTTATTCTGACAAACTGACGTGTGAAGCTGGAGAGATGTTCCCCATCTGAGCGGGGCGTCGCGGAGAAGCAGCGAGCCGCGGCGGCACCACGGAGGGAGTGCGGCTTTCCTGTCTGAGAAGTCGTCAGATCGAGCGACGCCTCCGATTGGCTCTCGGGCCATGGGCATACGGCGCGGCGTCCAATGGGTGACCAGAGCGCCTGGTGTGATGCCCCGCCCAAGCGGACGGGCAGTGGAGCGCGGTCTGTGATTGGTCCGTTGTTCGTCCTCCAAGGAAACCATACCTGCTCATTGCATTTATGTAATCGTGGGACCTGTGTGGAACACATGCATTATTTTACTGTTCTAACCTTTGTGCTAGTTCGTCCATGAGTACATTTCTTTGTATATTATGTCTGGTCTGACAGTGCTCATCCGTTTATGCCATTTTGTCCAGCATGGAGGCAGGTTATCATTTTTGTGATTATTTATTAAATCCTTAATATGAAAAGATGCGCTTTTTTGATTCTGTGCAGAAAAATGGAAAAATGAAAGAGAAGAGGATGTGTATTGTTTATATAAGTGAACAAGAGTACAAACTATTCCACTCTACAGATCGACTACACACAATTACATAAAAGTACTAAATGTACCATTGCCAGTGAAATATATTTATTATGAATTTAAAAGAGGTAAGAGAATCAATAGGTGTCTTCCCTCATGATAGTTGTAGGCTATTAGAAATAAATTGACAACCCGGTTCATAAAATTAGTAAAAATGCATATAGTGTACCCCAGAATACAGCCATGATTCTGAAACTGTGTAATCAATAAAGTAATGACAATATTGTAAAACCACTGTAATTCTGCAACTATAATAGAATAACATCAATGTACAGTTATGATTGTATTTTATGTAATGTAATCAACTGGAATGCATCCATGTAATACTTGAACAACAACTGATGTTGACTGAGGGTCATTCCGAGGGAAATCCGAGTTACATTGAATTCACCAGAAGACCACTCCCAGAGGCGTGGGCACTAACTTTCACACCTTTAAGCATTGGTATAAATACCTGTAGGAACCATTGTGCTCGAGTTTGCTGGTGAAGGCGACAAACGGGCACTAGGGACGGTCAAAAGGACTGACCTGGGGCCTGTTGGTTGCTGAGACCGGCGGCTCCTCAGCTGAGATGTTCTTTTTACCACAACACCATCACTTTTATTAAATACATTTGATTTAACCTTTTGATCTGCAATGACCTCTGTCCGTCCGGCGTTTCTTCATTTTTGAATACTACATAGTCTAACTTAGTTAAGCGTTGCTGCCTCAATGTCGAGTAGCAATTAATTATGGAAATATGCGGTTGATGAACACAATCACTTCGGGGAAAAGCCCCTGAGAAACTGGCCTTTTTCACGGCGGACTTTGGACTTATCATAAGAAAGGGGCATCTAATGACATTAGCCATGACTGTAAGTGTCCCGGTAAGCCGTGACAGTGTGACAGCGAGCTAACACGCACACCATAGAGCGCTGGTATGGTGATAAATGGTGCTCTGGGACACTTGAATACAACTGATTCCAAAGTCACATTGTGTTGACTGAGAGAAAGCTGCAGTCTGCAGCCTGTGTGTGTGAACGCCTGCAGCAATCAGTATGCAATGAAAAAAAAGGCTGCAGGAAACATGGCAGCAGAATGCACAGGGGCCTATGTTTCCTCAGCTCTGTGTTTCCTGAGTCCTATGCTCCCTTAGTACCTTGTCCCTGTGTTCTCTTCGTTCCCTCGTGTGCCGCACATTTTAGTAAGGTTGGTAATGCGATAGAAATGCCGAAGCCAGTAAGATTCATTATTTAGGCACCGTGAAGGCCGGGATACAATTTCCTTGCAATCCATCTGATATTTATTGAGACATTTTATGAAAAATAAATCAAATGTTATACTCTTTATTGCAGCATTTAAGATTTGAAACAAACCATGACTTGGAGGCAGAGATAAGCTACAGTAGGTCGGACACCAAAATAAGAGTATCACACAGATCCTGTCAAACACGCTCCTCTGCATGGCTGTTTGTAGCAAACCCTCCTCATATACATTTGCAGAGTTCAACTTAAAGCAACGCCTCTCTACATCTTTTACTGCGCAACATTTCTCATGAGCCATGTGAGAGGACAGAGGAGATTACAGTGGTTGTCGCCGTAGGCTGGATATCAGGATGGCTGCTGCTGAGTATTTTCCCAGCCTCTTTTGACTTTATGAGTTAAAAATGCAATAATTCACTAAAATGTCATTTTGTCACACCCAACCAAAACTCGCCTGTCCTGTTTTCATCCCTCGGGCAATGTTTGACAGATCCGATATATCTACTCAGGTTTGAGTATTGCACTCATATTTCACTAATCAGCTTGATGGTTTGATTCCCGAGCATTACTGAGAGGAGGAGCTGAGTGCTAAAAGTCATCAACTCTCAAGCAGATCCAGGTAAACGCGTTGGGAGTGCGACCCATCAGCGGCCGCTCTTCTGGTTCTGTTCCTCGGAGCTTCTTTTTTTTTGAGAGACCAGACAGCGTTGGTACATCGACCACTGACCCTGTAAGGGAAAGAGGAGACACATTTCAATTTAATTAGATTCCTAAAATACCAAGGCGAAGGACTCCGGTTTGGACTCATGTAAGTAAACTCAGAACAACATCCAGGGTTTGACCTGAAAGACAGCTGTCGACACTAGAAGAAAAAAACGAGCCGATTAGCGCTCAGAGCAACCAACCAAGGGAGGTTGGTTGCTCTGAGTGCTAATCGGCTCGTTTTTTTCTTCAGGTCGGGCCGTAAACGATCTCGGGTTGATGGAAATGAAAAGGAGCCATATTTGGAAAGTCTCAAACCTCTGCGGCAAAGATGTGAGACCGGCTCGACCCCAGAGCGCGCCGGACAGAAGTGAGTATACAGTGAGTACTTACCGTGAGTACTTACAGTGTATACGTACTTACAGTGAGTACTTACAGTGTATACGTGAAGCTCATGTGTGAGGCGAAGCTGATGTCTCAAGCGATGCGCTTCAACAGGAAAGTGCAGGTTTATTTATCCAGCCGGGGGAATTTCAGAACACTTTTTCACTTCCTTTTAGTAGCAGCAAAGTAGAGGGCTCAAGAGTGTCACAGTATGTCATCTTGATCATCATTACTGTTCCACGGAGTATTCTCTTTAAGAGAACTTAAGAGGACTTATCGGCTAAAATAAAATAAACTATATTAATAACTTTTATAGTCAGCTGAACCATATGAGAATTGTTGCATTTTGCTTTCATTGAGGCCCTCCTGAAAGGGTCAAAACCAGTCATGGGATATTCTTCTCATCAAGATTTGTGTTGAACAAACAAGATGTGAGGTGTTACTCATTAGGAGTATTTGGTTTTCTTTGTTACCTTTATAGAGGCGGCTTATTATTCTTATTTCTATTATCATTCTATTATCTGTCCTCTCCTTCAACTGTACCCAAAATGTCAAACTATTACTTTATAACCAAAATGATTGTTACTTGTATCTCTTAAATGTTTTGCATTGAAGATTCAATTCAATTCCACCACTTTCACAGTGTTTATGCTTTAAATAATTTGCATCTGGGTCACAGGAAGAGCTGCATGCACGACACCTGCAGGATCGCGGGGACCAAACAGCTGCCGAACAGCTGGAGCTTCTTCGAGCAGATGTCCTGCTGGGCCGACACGCAGCACTCTGTGAACCAAGTATCGGAGCATCTCAGGTCCGGTCGGCACAACGATGACATTTGCCTCGACGAGTCGGTCACCAAGAAGTTTTGGCAGTTTCACCGCGACATCACCGAGGAAAGCGGCGCCCACGTTAAGCAGCACGCGTGGGGCGTCATAGAGAGCCGGGAGGAGGTTGTCATGTATGGACCTTATCACCCCGACTACCACAAGGGAGAACACAGCGAGGACATCATCATCGCTCAAACGCAGGACCTTCTGCAGTCCCAGTCCGCCTCGCAGGGCCGCGCCGTGTACGTTTTCACCGTGAACAGCCCGTGCTTGGCCCGGAACGCGCGCGCGTGCATGCTGAACCTGGTGCACAAAGCTCACGAGTGGTGGCGCAAGTACGGAGTCAAGACCCGCGTTGGTTATTTGAAATGCTGGGGATTCAAAGGAACCAAGGAGCATCTGTTCAAGGGCGTGAACCACAGCCAAGTGGACTTCGTGGATCAGAACCAGGACCACGGGAGCTACGTCACAGCCGCCGAGAAGACTGAAATGACTCCTTTGAGTGAGGTCGTGTTTGCTGCCGTGAAAAACTCCCCGAGATCTGCTGCTTTCGCCTGGGGAAGCATCGCGCAGGGGCAAGACTGGAAGAGCCACTTTAAAAACATGCGGAGTGTTTTTGAAAGTGTACCAGAAGAGGAGAAAAACATCTGCACGCAGGAGACAGACGCCGTGGTCGAAGCTGCGCGGGTTCTGCTTTCAGACAAACGGGAGAGCTTTGAGGGATATTTAGAAAGAGGACGTGCGTTCGCTCTTGGTTACGCTTTCAGCTCGCGGTTGTCTGCGGCCCTGCAGGCGCAGATAAGACTCCGGTTTCGACAGTGCTGGGAGGAGATGGCGAAGGACAGATGTGCCGAGCTCATCAGGGAGAAGCTGACCGAGGACTTCAATCAGCGCACCGTGCAGCTTTTCATCAAAGATATCGCGATGTTCACTAAAGAATACTTGGAAATTGGAAGGATACCGATTCCAGAAGATGCGCCACAGGTTGACCTTCTGCACACGTTTGATGCGGATTGAATGGCAGCAGACACGCCGTTTGCATCGTGTCGAAATGCTTTGTCTTTATTAGTTTCCTCAGGCAGATACAGTTGCACACCGAGAAAGTCCACGCGTCTCCCACCGTGTCTTCACTTACAACACAACAAATGCAATTATACTGGAGTGGATTGTTTTTTTCTACATATATGCTCATATATTTGTCCCACTTTTACACACGCCGCCTTATGATTGTCACAAGCAAATCAAAGCAATGAGTATTAATAACACTCTGTACAGTCGGATACAACACATCAACAAGTCCCACCACCCTCAGCTAGTAGATGACAGTTAGATGACTGGGGGGGTCATTTAATAATAATAAATACTGGGGGGGATTGAAGATGTATAAGCTTTTGTTATGGATGCACATCTGCTCTTGTGTCAGCAGAGGGCGCTATGTACAATAACTCCACCCACATTCATCGTGCTCGCTGTATAGGTAGTTTTTCATGTATTTTTTCCATAGAGGTGTCAATACTGACGTGGTGTTTTTTTACATTTTAGATCAAAAATGGCTGATTGAGGAACAGAAGGTCACCAGGGAACTCTTTCTAACGCGTTGGAAATCACGTTTACCGACGGTCTCTGGTGCAGAGGAGTGATGCTTTTGAGCAATTCTTTCTGAATTGCAGTAAGATTTGAAGAAATGCATCTGATTAGCTGTTCTTTGTACAATTAGATGAAATTGTAAGTGTTCTTTGCAATCGCTGGTATCACATTTAAGTGACTGCAATCGGTGTGTTAATTTGGGAAGTGTGTAAGGGTTCAGTTCAACCCGGATCATAAATTACATACATGTTTTTTTTGTATTTGCAGATATGTATTGCTGCTGAGACTGCTAAAAAATGTATACGTGGAGCTAAATGTGTCCTTTAAAAGACTTAATAGCAACGTGCTTCACCAAATATTCCGGATAATTGAATGTTTCAACTGTTTAAAACTACGAAACATACAAAACACTGAAAACAGACCTCAGTGAGGTTTGTGGATTAATAAGTAACCGACAAATTGTTTGATTGATAAAGAGACTTGATTATTGTCAACACGGTCTAGACAAAATCTAGTTGTTGTTTTTGTTTTTAAGTACACTTGCATCTCCTCATCGTGCGACCTTATAAACGAAGGTGTCCTGTGATTATTTTTCATGATTCGAACGTTCATAATTTTTTGTCAGAACTGTCAAGATGAAAAAGAAAACAATTATATTGAAATAAAATAGACATTACTGTGATTTGTTACTGGTTTATGTTGCAGCATCCGCCGCCTCCCGCCCCTGCACAGGCGTGTTGGGGCGACCGACTGAAACTTTGTCCAATCGCAGTGGTGCTCTTTACCAAACTCGGTCCATCGGTTGCTGCTGCCGAATGCACGGTACCCGTGCACTTGTGTTAAAGATCTCCATTTCTTTTGTCCCAAAGCTTAGCACTGAAGGCACCGAACGGTGTGAAGGCTGCGGGAACATCTGCATCCAGAGCGTCAGTCTGCTTCCTGGAGACGCTCGTCTCTCTGGAGAGTTTAATCGGTAGGGTTTGATTGTGCAGGGTCGCGGGTCCTCTAGGCCAGGATGAGGCTGTTCCACGGCTCGGCTTTGGAGCCAGAAGACACGCTGTGGCCCCCGGGGGGCATCTTGAGAGGAATGGCCCCGCCTTGGGCTGCCATGTAGGCCGGCAGGGCTGAAATCTAGAAGGAGGGAGTAGAAAACGGTGAGAAGACCAGTAAAGGAATCTGTTACGTTATCTGTCCTTCCTACATTGACCTTTTCCTTTACTGTCTTTTCATTTGGCATATGTGATAAATATTAATATAATTCATGCAAGCCAATCCTCATACGGTGATTTAGTTTCAAAGGACCTTTTGGAGCTTGTCATTAGGCCTTAAGCTGCAGCTAACTGGGCTTATCAGGTTCAGGTGATGAGCAATGAGGGCCTGTGTCGTCTTCATGATCCCAATTACAGACTCTAATGTGAAGAGCAACGATTCGACCGTAAAGCCGTCCGACCTGTGCGTGCGCGCTGTGGTGTGCGTACAAGCTGTGGGTGTCGGGCTCCGTCTTTATCGGCCGAGGCTCCTCGGTGGTGGCGGAGGCCCGGGGAGTGCCGCTGGGCGTGACGTGAGTCCCGTCACTGCCCGGGGTCCCTGTGCAGCGCCAGAACAGAAGTCATTGCACATTCTCAGACAGCATGCACACGGGGAAAGGGCCTCTTTAGTAGGCGTTGGCTACAGTGTGACCCTCGTAATCCAACGTCCATATCTACACAAACCCAAGCGTCTGTGGTTCTGAAACGCACCAGTTTGGGACTTGTTGAGGTTTTTGGGTTTACGTTTGCGGGTCTGGATCCCCTCTTTCTTCATGGCCAGGGGTCGTGCTACCTGTCAGGACACACGGGCGGTTAGATACAGAAACCGAGGGAGGAGAAGTGCAGTCTGTGAACGGCCTGTTGCTGCACCTACCCCGTGTAATTTCATGTAGAGGCCACAGGCGTTGCACACCGGCTCTCCCTCTGCGTTCCGTCGCCAAAGGGTGGTGGTGGTGGTGTGACAGTTGGTGCAGGACAGGCCGACCCTCCTCGAGGCAGACTGCGGCGAATAAACAATGCCACGCGTTAAAAAAAATGGCCATATGTTCCGGGGGAACGCCGCAGGTGAATTCATCAACCGCTGTCACCCACCAGCCGCCGCTGAGGTTTGATGAGAGGTCTGTTGATGCCGTTCATCTTGTGGTACAGTCCGCAGGCGTTGCACAGGTAGTGGCCTGTCCCATCTCGCCTCCACAGGGGGGTCGACATCGCCCCGCAGTTCACACACTCTCGCCCCTCGGCGAAGTCATCGAAAAGGTCTGAAGGAGGACGACGAGAATTTCCAAAAAAACGTTTTCTATCTGACCACAAACTTTCATGGTTCCTTAATAGCAAAAGCACTTAATGCGAACACATTGTTTGCCCAACAGAATTGCATGTATTCCCCATAGTTCTGGTATCACTTCACAGACCAAACTTTCAGCGCGGTTCCATGCCACATAACACATGTTCCCTCGAGGATAAACACTTTGCGTGCGTTAACAGGTGCAGGGGCGTCTCCACGCCACCAGGAGGTGCACGCTGCACAGACCCACACAGCAGCTAGAATCCCTCCTCATCTCTCGCCTCAGAATGATTAAGAATCGTCTGCAGCTATAGACGGAATGGAGCGCCATCGGGGACTTGGTGTCCATCGCATCTCTTTCTGCCTGTCTCTCAGTTAGCATGGCGTCTCATGCATTGTTGCGCATATTCAGTGTGGAGAACCACTCGACCTTTTCAGGGGGAGGAGGCTTCAGACAGTGGCTTAGTGAGAGCAAGGGTTCCTATATTTATCTGCGACCGTGAAGTTTTTCTGAGAATAAATTGAGGAAATGTGTGAAACAACAATTTATTGCAAAATAACATTAAGTGTACGCTGCACTGTGCACGTTCCTCATAATCCAAAGCATGAATCTGGCCTCCATGTGCTCCTTCCTCGCTGCAGGCCTCGTCCAAGGCTGGGAGCAAAGCAGACGCAGCGGGGCAAACCGACCTTGAGCCGTTCGCAGCCAACACAACGCAGCAACACAAGACGATGCACAAAAGAAACACTGCAGTGTGTGTGTGTGTGTCTGAACAGAGGTTGATGTGTTTTTGCCTTGTAAATGTCAGTGTGTGCACTTGTCAGGGGTGCTGAGGCTTTAAGGGGGGAAAGGTGAAAAGAGCTGTGAGATATAAGGCCCGTCCTGTAGCTTTAATTGTGTTTTTGATGATTTAAATGTAAGAACAATGATTATTTATTAGCTTTACACATATTTATTTTCCTTTCGGAGAAATCACTGGACCCTTCTAATTACATCTGACATCTATGATCAATAAAATCTGATAATATTGGGTGGGGTCTTTTTTAATAATAATATACAGTAACTTAGTAAATTCACTCAACGACAGTCTAACTTAACTTGACTATTACCATCTTATGCAATTTTTACTCCAAAACTATTTGAAGGACATAGTAATTAAAAAAACACAAGATGAGTGTGTAGAATATAATGAAACATTGCTGTAGATTTTTTTTTTTATTGTTTAAATGAGCTTCATCCACGTTAAAATTAGGAGGAGTGATAAAATTCAACCACAGTTTTAACACATGTGTTTGTAGTCCTGTAAATTCTGGAAAAGGCAAACTCGATGAGTGAATTAAACTAAGCATTGAATTACTATTGTCTCAGATGTTTTAAGTTTGGGATGCGCCTGTTGTGATGAACTTCTTCCTTCATTCACCAGTTTCCCTTCCCTCCAAATCACCAACACAACAATGGAGACTTTCACTGCACGGCTCAACGCCGCTTCATCAAACACTGGGATGGGATTCATTTCATGTGAGTGTAAAACAATGAGCCTGAAACAAACGTCTCAGTGAGTAAGCGGCCTAAACGCTGTGATTTGATTGTCATTGTCATCCCGCGATGAGGTCAGTGTGGATCAATGCTGTTATCTGATAAAAGAGATTACCTCGTCGCTACGCCATGCAAATGGTTATCCCGCAAACAATTATAATGAGCAGTTTGTCTTGAAGTTCAATGCATAAACAAGGAGGTAATCTGCTGTTAATCAACTGTTAATAAGATAAAACTAATAATAATAAGTCATAATAATATGATATTACATGATCTAATAATGATAATAATGACAAGTCTTTGAAAAAACGGACAAATAAGCAAAATCAATAATAAGGTCCAGTCCATTGCAGCCAGCTGAAGGCCAGAGTCAGAGTCACATACAGGCTGAAAAGCTAAATATTTCAATAAAAATATTTGACTCTTCATGAGGGTGTGAGGAGTCTGCTGCTGATCAGGATCACATTGTTCTCTCTCTCTCTCTCTCTCTCTCTCTCTCTCTCTCTCTCTCTCTCTCTCTCACACACACACACACACACACACACACACACACACACACACACACACACACTCACACACTTCAAATCAACTCTTAACTGATACACAAGGTCTGAGTCAAACACAATCCATAAAAAGAGATCCCTATAACTGAAGATAAGCCAAACATGTTTAATTATGGTATTTAAAAATAATATGTGGGTAAATAATGCTGGAGTATTAAATTAAGCATAATGTAATCAATTGTGATTAATACTCATGACTGGCCTATTGGTTTATTTTATTCACAGTAAATGATGGTAAAATCTTGTGCTTCAATATGTTTCTAGAAATTCAGAATAAAAGTAAAATATGAATCAATTTCACTCAATGACTTTCTCAGAGTAATTATTACAACTAATGCAATTGCCAGACCTTCCAAAAACCTCATGATTAAACATTCCTCTCAGTATAAGCTAACATCTCATTAAGGAAAACATTTTGCCAAACATAACATAGTAATCAATAACAATTGTATTTCCAAACAATAAAAAAACGAAAAAATCCCCGGTGAATTAACCGTGTTAAAGGAACAAGTTGACCACATTTCTTAAATGGTTCTGCGGGCCCTCATGATTCATCTCATCTGTAACTTTCTATTCGTTCGTGCTGAAGGGAAACACAACACACACACGCCGTGTTTTTATTTTCAACTGGACGTTTTTCGTTCAGCAGAAGTTTGAGGAACAAGAATGTTCGTTTTAGGAAATTAAAAATAAGACGTGTAAGTAATTATTTTAATGTGGTTGTGAGAAATATAATCGTTTTGGATTGTATCGTTACAATAGCGTGAGGTTTGATAAAATACGGTCTTAATCTTGATGACTTTCAATGAATAGATTGAATGATTAGACACATTTTTAAAGTTTTTTTTTAAACTTTTCATTAGAATATTGACAAAATACTTTTCAGGCCTTGCTTCCTTTTCACCTCATTTTTTGTGTCATGGCAATAAACGTCAGGCCTATCACTGACGTATTCAAAATAAATAAAAAATAAATACTTTTTTCTATTTATTTCAGCAGATTTGCTCTTGTTTCTTCTCGTGGTAGTTTGAAATTCTTAACATATCTATCTGTCAGACAGACAAGTCACAAAACATATTATTGGGAAGAAAATGTTCAGCCTGACACTACGGCCTGCCCAAAATAAAATAGGAACGTTTTGCTTACCTATGTTTGGGTGCCGTGTTGTGCCATGAGGAGCACCGGTTTGCAGACCGTGGAGGACCGGGTTATCGAACGGAGACGTCGACCACGCTCCACCCACGTTCGGGCCCATGTAGGCCGGGTAGTGGCTGTGATACGACCCGCTGAGGCTCCGGCCGCCGTAGTGCTCCCTGCCGTTGGCGGAGATGTTCAACGGGCTGCTGCTGCTGCTGCTGCTGCCGTAAGGAGCCGCCGTGTCCCGAGCCGTGGCCACGCCGGAGGACAGAGGCGGGCTGGTGGAGAAGGCGAAGCGCGGAGACACCGGGGAGTGGTTGTACGAGGGCACCGCGTCGGCGCACGGCTGCGCCCAAGCCGAGTGGCTCGACGCGGGGCTGCCTTGCTGCGACGCGCCGGGCGTCTGGAGGTAAGGCAGCGCGGGCATCATGGGGGTGACGACCCGGGTGGTGGGCACATAAACCGGCGGGGTGCCCGTCGAGGTGTTGTGCAGAAATCCGGCCTCATAGGAGTGGGGTCCGTGGTTGGTTGTCATTATGCCCTGATACATATCTTCTCCTTGAAGCTGGACATCCGTGTCGATAGTGTGGATATTGATAGTATGGATGCGGTCACGCGCACGACAGCTGCGGGGGTTTGAGGCGAAAACGTGAGATTTAATACAATCCGCGAGGCTCTGCGTGACCCATTAAAATCAGATGCGCAGAACAAGTGGTGGAGCAACCGCAACAATCCGAAAATCAACAATCAACTGAGAGTAGAACCCGAGAGGGAGGAGGCGGAGTGATCAAGATCCATCATCTCTCTCCCCCCTCTCTCTCTCTCTCTCTCTCTCTCTCTCTCTCTCTCTCTCTCTCTCTCTCTCTCTCTCTCTCTCTCAGAATTATTTGAATGTATATCTTCTTCTATCTAAAGTTCTTGGTTCGTTAAAAACGGTTGTTTTTCGTTTTTACGGTTTTTGTTCTTTTATTCCATTCATTAGTTTAACTCATTTAAATAAGAACCTATACTGTTCCCTGTTACAGGAAGATCAGAATATATATATGTGTGCATTTACAAATTTAAATATGTCCATATGTCCATTTATAAATATAAATATGTCATGAACACCTGATACAATCAGTTTCCATTTTATTTGCATACAAATCAAAGAATGAATGCAAATTAAATGTGTCCAAACGTGTTCCCGTTCATCCAAAATGAAGTCGCCCAGTTAGTCGGATTAATTAAATCTACATTTGCAATTTACCCACAATGGTCTTTAATCCTCGTTGGTGATTGGTTGATCATTTTTTCCCGAGTTGTTTCTTTGGGGTTGGCACCAGTATTCTCGCGTGTCTGCGGAGCCATTTCTTCATGATTATATTAAATTATTGTCAAATCATGACCGTATGCGTATTGTTAATCATATACATTTTGCGGCCTCACACACACACACACACCATTAACCATATATATATATATATATATATATATATATATATATATATATATATATATATATATATATATATATAGTTTGATTATTCTGGTAAGTGTTCAAGATAGTTACATTTTCAACACGTGCAACGACACGTCAATTAAATGTGCTCGTGTCATCAGACCAATATCCGATTTGATAATATTAGATAAATATCTTAAGCCTTTGTGGACGAGCTGGAGAGAACTTATATTTACTTGATTAGTTTTAAATTGCCGTCACATTACCAGTTCACTTGCCGAACGGACATTTCCACATTAAGCCCCCCCCCCCCCCCCCCCTCTTCTTTTTTCACTTCATGACAAAAATGAAAAATCGTGGTGGATGCTTGACGCGTCTTGAATCGGAAGTCTCCGGCGGTTGTTGTCCTCTCGAGGACAGATTTATACCTGTCATCAACACCAGTGAACGTAAACACACGAGGCCATTTCATTGTGCAGCCACTTCCCACAAGACAGCCGCTCAGTGACTTATGTGACTCTACAGCAGTGTGTGCGTGCGTGTGTGCGTGTGTGAGTGTGTCTAAACAACAAGTTACAACAAAAATAACGAAATAATCGCTATTCATCGCCCTCGTTATTTAGGATAATTTTACATTATATTACATTTCCCCTCACAAATGTATCATTCAAAATGATAAAACAACCATATGTAAATAATGCTAGTCCAACAGGTGCAGCAAAACCAATAATATATATATATATATATATATATATATATATATATATATTATCATATATCATATATATGATTTTGCTGCAGGCCCTTTAAAACATTCCACTGATTAAGCACTATGTATTTAAAATAGAACTAAACTTACCAGTTACTCCATATGTTATACATGAACCGTATACAATAACCTATAACCAGCAGTATTGATTCACTGCCCCTTCTTTCTCTGGACGTCAAGGCAAATAGAGCAATGTTGCCTCAATGGAAATGAGGAACCATCATCAATGTGTAACTGCTGGCTGATAACAGAACCACCAATTGGTGGCTAATAATATTGAGGCGTGGGCCCCTGCAGAGGGTGTAAAGCAGGAGTCTCAGTGTGCCGTTCCAGGCAGTGTATTCCTGCAGAGCTTCAGTCAGTTTTACATGTTGTGCGAGAAGTCTGTCGCTTCCCTTCTAGTGGAACTAAACCCGAGAGTTGAGTCTAACGAGAGCAAACGCAGAGTGAGAAGTTTACAAAACGTCAAAAGAAAATCACACACAGTTCAGGCACTTTTTCCTTTTTTTGTACAGTGAGTGTTTTCATTTGTGTGTTTGCACATGCCAGGCTGTATCACTGACAGTGACGGAGGCCAGAGCCAATGACAACTCTGTGTACGTGTGTGTGTGTGTGTGTGTGTGTGTGTGTGTGTGTTTATAGCCACTATTATGTGCAACCGTGTGTTTTCAGTGTGCATGACTGAAGAGGTGTTGGTGAGGGACTAGATAGAGATGCTAGTATTTGGCCGACAGCACTGAATTGAGTGTGTGTGTGTGTGTGTGTGTGTGTGTGTGTGTGTGTGCGTGTGTGTGTGTGTGTGTGTGTGTGTGTGTGTGTGTGTGTGTGTGTGTGCGTGTGTGCGTGTGCAAGGAAGAAGGGCCGAAAGGGCCAAAGTAAGTCACCGACCCCGAATGATCGAATCTCTGCCCCAGCCGAGACGGGGAGGTCTTTCCTGGTGCCTGCTTCGGACACACACACATAAAACGCACACTCAAACACACTCACGGAGACTTGCAGACTCCCGGCTCCAGGAAGAAGACCTCAAAACCGGGAAAAACCAGGAAGTAGAATACACACACACTCACGTACTTTGTTTTTTTTCTTTTAACGTGCACGCTGTTTTGCAGAGTAAGCAGAAGGTGTTTGTTGACTGCATCTGTTCCTGCTGACGTCACCATGTCACATGTGATCAGATTGATCTACATGGATCCGCTCATGTGATGTTGGTAATGGTGAAACAGTGCTAATCAATAAGAGACTCAAGGTTTTTTTTTTATAAATCCCAACCGGCTTTTTTAAATGACTTTATTGAGCAAAAGTTTAAAATGGTACATTTTACAAAAGTTTGCATTAGTACAACATCATTGTATTAATTTTTTATTTTTTTAAAAGATCTAATTGGCCCGTCAGCAGTTACAAATGGAACCGTCCCTGGTCAGGCTTCTTTTCTATCATTAGCTTTATTATTTGCTGTTCGTTTTGTATTTACGGTATTATTTGTTTTTCTGCCCCGCAAGGACATCAAATCTCTCAGTTTCAGTTTATGTGTTATACTGTACATCTCACAGAGGCAACCTTTCCAATTCCGTCTTATCAAAGTGAAAGTGCAATTTTTTGAGCGTTGAAAAGTAATTTGGTTAAATAAAACTTTTTTTATCAGGTGAACTATGTATCTTATCCTGCATTCCGGATGTTTTTTTTTCCAAATAGTGACAATATTTTGCTGAGATCACGCCTCTTTCTGTGTGTGAAAGTAAGCGTGTAGATCTGCGTGTTATTCCAAGGTATCTCCGTATGTTGTGCTTGTGGATTAAGTGTGTTTGAATATGGGCAAGGAAAGGGATTCCCTCAGGAGACACAAGTCTGCTCAGCAACACACACACACACACACGCACACACACCATTAACCAGCAGTGTGGTTCTTTTTTTTTTTTGGTGGATAAATAATTAACTCGTCCCTTGCAGGTTCTCATATGTGACGAGCTCAAGTGTTGAATTGGAGTCTCGCTTCACACCGTTTGAAGAGCAGCGCAAACACGTCGCGCAACACTCGACAATTACCGACGATAACGTTTCATTCATCAGGCCCCCGATCCGGTTGTGATGGAGTTTGCTGTTTGTGAATGCGACGCGCTCGCCCCGGTCAAGGACCGTTTGGATATTCCTCGGATGCTCGGATGACAATGTTTGGAATTCCACTCCTGGGTGTAAAATGCCACCTTTAAAACTGAGAATATTTGAGGGAGTTTAAGCTTTGCACAGATGGCCCCCCATCTTCAAAAATGCTCCACTGACCAAATTGGCCTGAAAGCCGGCTGGCTCATGGTACCCAGGGTGTGTGTGCATGTTTGTGTGCGTGTGTGTGTGTTTGTGTATTTTTAGCAGTGAGGAATCAGGGATCCCAGGACCTCTCCCTGTGATAAGCAGTGGCCAAAGTCCGCAGGGTAGCGGAGGCCTGAAGAGCAAATAGGGAACACACACACACACACACACACACACACACATGCAATGACTGTTTAATATGCTGATATACAGGGCTTAGTTGCAGAGAGAAAGCTTTTTGTTTGAACGTGGAGGGGCAAGTTAGGGGTAAGATGCAGGTTAGGTAAAGGTGAGGTGACATCATCAAAACAATGGGCTCTGGTGTCTTTAGGGTTCACGCAGAGTTCATGCAGAGAGGGTGAACGAGACTGTGTGCGGATGCAGAGTGTGAGAAGGATGGAGGATTTAGGAGAAGAAAAAAAAAACGTGTCTTGCTGTCAGTCAAACCCCCCCCCCCCCCGCCGCTCTAAAAAAACACCAGGAGGGAAAAACAAAAACGCAACGAGGAAGCGAGAGGAGAAAAGGTCCCCTCCGTCCAGGGACGGTCGTAGCGCACAGGCCCGATAACGGAAGGAGCAGCCCAGCTTGGGGCGAGGAGAGGAGGGCCGGTGCAGGAGGAGCAAAAGAGCTTTAACAAATTGAGAGAAGCGTCGAGAGCGGAGGAGAAGGGAGAAGCCACCAGACAGGAGGAGCAGTGGAAAACAAAGGAGGCTCCACACTCTCTGCTCTGTCTTATCTGTCTGAGGGTCTTATCCACCGCTGGCTCTGTTAGTGTAACCCCCCATTCGGTCCCTTCCTCCCTCCCTCCCTCCCCGTAGGCCGCTCTCCTTCCACCTCATCCCTCCATCTCCACCCCCCCGACCTCCCCGCACACCCCCTCCGGCCGCTTGCAGCGGGCCCCGTTATCAGGCTGACGTCAGGGGGCCCGCTGGGAAGGGTTGGGGTGGGGGGTGGGGGGCCGGAGACGAAGGCTGATAGCGCGGCAGAGGCTGCCTCCGCGCAGGCTGTGGGAACCACGGACCCGGCCCACCGCGACCCGGTGGCCCCGCACGTCCACCGCCGGCACACACAGAGGTGAGGACGTACGTCACCTCCGTGGAATCGCACACACACGCTTCTTGTGATTTGGGGCAGAGTTTAAGTCGTTTAGCTGAGAAAGATATCTTTTGAGCTACAAACGAATGTAGGGGTCAAATAAAAATGAAATTTGATTCAGCGATTTCCCCTCAAATTTTCAGGTTTGGGGATTTTGCATTGCATGACTCTCCACCAAAACCCTCACACTGACAGAAGGTATACATCTAGAGCACATCTAAAGGGAACTATACGCACATCTACATGCATACAAACTGCTTGTGTGCACATGAATTCACATCTTTCTATTATTAGCATCTTCCATAAAAACTGTATCTCACCCACAGCAGATACCAGATAGTTCAGTTAATCAGCTGCTTTGTTAGTTTCACAACAACTATTCTTCTTCTTCTCATTCCCTTCTATTAAAGTAGCAGTAACTTTGCCTCAAATATGTCCCACGGGAATAATATTACTGTACTTTGTTATATTCAATCATGTTGGTTGCACTGCCTCTCATTTCCAGTTCAGCAAAACAAAGTGCACAAGTTCACGGAATCACTTCACGCTTCATAGGTTACACGTTTTCAACCTTCCCTCCTTAAAAATCGGTTCCCCAGGCACCTTTTCAGCCAGATAAAAACTGTACATGACAGATATTAGGCCATTTGGTTTTAAGATAAAGCTGAGGTTACCTTCTTTTTAACATCCGTCACCTTGTATCTCCACATAAAACAGACTTGACGGATTGAGTGTGTTATGAGTTGGTGTTGGTCCATGAAAAATGCAATCCAGGGAGTTCATTTCTTGAGAATAGGTTAAGGAGGCACTTAGCCCAGAGTGCTGGAATGTCCCCCTAAAAAATAGCATCTGTAAAAGGTGTGTACGTGTGTGTGTGTGTGTGTGTGTGTGTGTGTGTGTGTGTGTGTGTGTGTGTGTGTACGGGTCAACAGGTGCAAGTTTGATCTGAGGGGAGTGTGTGGAGCGTGGAGGCCTGCAGCAGATGACTTTGTCAGATTTCACATCATTAGGTGCAGGTGCAGCACTCCCAACATGCACAAACACACACACACACACACACACACACAGAGGCACTCACAAATACACGCACACACTCTTACACAACTCATGTCAACTAAACCCTGTTAATTATCATCCCTTAACATCGGCGTGCCCGGCGAAACCAACTCGACCCTTTTACCCCGGATCCACTGTGGCCTGACTCATGCGGTGGGAGGGAATCGAACCATCAATCTGCCACCAACACCGAGATATATTTCCACATCTTCCTACCAAGCGTTTCAGATGTTTTCGGAGATGGATCTGTCGGATGGGGAGTGGAGACACGCTTATCAGTGTGTTTTCCTCGATACGGCGGAGAAGATTTGTAACGGTTGCGGCGTGTGTGTGTGTGCGTGTGTGTGTGTGTGTTGCTCTCTCACTTGCTCTGACCTCTTCCCGGCCCAACAAGTAGGAGGAAGAAAAGAGCGGCCTTGACAGAGCGAGAGGAGGGGTGAGACATAAAATAAGAATCGGACCGTTGTTTCTCAGTTTCTTCCCCTCCGCCTCCCGCCGTCGTTTTCTCGCACTCTCTTTGTCAGACACACACACACACACACACACACACACACACACACACACTCCCTGAATTTCACCAGCGGCTGCTGTGTCCTTGGTTGACAATAACTATAAACTATAAGAGAGAAAAACTGAAAGTGAACTTCCAGTGCACTCTAAGAGTTTTAATGCATGGGAGTGTAAATAAGATGCTCGTATGACTCCGTGGCAGCAGTCTGCTCCTTTGATTCAACATTATTCAAATTATTTGTAATACTTTTTTTATTATTATTTATTACTTTTATGAAATTGTTTTGGTTGGTTCAGTACATCAAAGTTAATTCACGAGCGCCTAAAGATGGAGCTCTTCTGGTCGTTGTACTGACACCAAAACTACTCGTGTATGTATGGAGAAACACATTCCCAATTTCTCCAGAAACACAAATTCAGGCCAAAACTCTTGAAAGAAATGCACAAAAAATACAAAATACAGAATACAAAAATAACTGATTCAGTCGCTGAACCAGAGCGATAAAGAAGCCCAAAAGCATCATGGCGCTGGTCTGTTGCGTCTGCATCTGCACCAACGCTTTTCCCAACAAAAGGTTCGGGGCCTCGTGAAGAAGTAAACACTGTTTTTCTGAGAAAAAAGATTGTGCGGAACTACAGTGAATGTAAAATCCACATCCTTAACCACACTTCCCTCAACATCAGAATAAACGATTAGAATGTACTAATATGTCCTAGAAATAAATAACAGTTACTGGTGTATTGTGTTAATTAGCCCGACTTTGCGTATTCCGTCCAAAAGCGACAAGACAGCAGCAAACCACGAACCACGTTACAATTATTGAGATGTCTTTTCTTCCTCGTGCAATAGTCGGGTTTTATGCGCACGGCCGACAATACACTGTGTGAGTCAGCGCTGATGTGTTTGAATATTTCTCAATAGAAACGAGAGACAAATGAAGTGTTTTGAGAATCAAATCATCAATCTGAGACAGTAGGCGTCGCGTGATCAGCTTCCAACCAGCAGTGCGCGGTCTCCTCGCTGCCTGTCTTGGTTTAGAGGGGGGCAGAGGTGGAGGGGTGGGGTGATGGTGGGTGGGGTGGGGGAGAGGGGGGGGGGGGGGGTGCTCTGACATGATAAGCTTGGGCCTCATTAGTCTCTTTAATTGGTCCAGAAGAGTTATAGTGAGCCGCTCTGTCGTCTGGCCACACGCCAGGCTAAAGTAAACCGACCCAATGGAAACATTGCACAGGCCGCACGGCAGATCACAGAGTGCAGCGTGGAGTCTGCCGACGACCAAATTCATGCTAAATACTTTCAAATTACCGGGTTTAACGCCAGTTGGGGGAAAATTGTGCGGTTGTGAAACATTCGTCATGGACACACGCATTTCAAACATGAGCGCCGATCACGTGACAGACTGTTGGCCTTTTCTTGTGCCCACTTAAATTTCTCCAAAAAAAAGGTTTTCATCAGCTTTTAAAAATCTGTTATCTTCTCAACAACCTCTAAGTGTGACCTTTAACCTTCTGAGGCCTTTTCTTCTTCCATCCATATCTTGCGTTTGTCTATAAAATCTGTTTATTTGATCAGCTTTTATTTGTAATATTTGAAATGGGTTGATCCCTCTTTCCCAGTCAATCCTTGATAGCGTGCGCGCGTGAAGCGGTGAGCGTGTGCACGCCGTGGCGTCTATAGCTTGCGGGGGGAATCCATCAGAGCTTATCATTATAAGTAAACATGACAGAGTGGACAAAATGTCTTGTGCGCCGCCAGACCTGCTATCTGACCGCGAAGCCATATCTGTGATGATGGACTGATGTGGCGCTGGCTCGGCCTAACGAGAGTCTGAGTGTGAGAGTGGGAGTGCGTGTGCGAGCGCGCACGCGCAGTAGAACACACACACACATCAAACGGCGTACGCATGTAAACACTCGGCGAGCACACATTCAAGTCACCTTTCGCATAGCCCCTTTGTGTCTTTTGACACATGCCTGTACTGTACACAAAAAGTTGACTTGTCGCACCATCGTAAGTGAGCCGGCGCGGCCGTAAGTCACGCGGGTTCGCTTGCCGGGGGCTCTCGGTTTTACCTACGGGTTGAGCTGGGCCTTTTCTTCTGAAAAGTTGCGCTTTATGGCAGATGAGATCAGAGGAGAGTTAAGGAGTGCACGGGGAGATTTATTAGTGACGTTAGCTAATAGGTCACAATATGTTGCTCGTCATCGTGAGCGCAGAATATGCACCTTCGCGTGAGCTTACGTCAGGTAAGGTTATTTAAAATTTAAATAAATAAATAAAAAAGGAACATTTACTGTGTTTGGTTTTTAAAGCTTGTGTGTGTGTGTGTGTTGAGGTCAGCCTGTGTGTTCCTCTACTAGTTACAACACCACTGATAAGGAGGTTAAACAACCATGGACTGTTTGCGCCCCTACCATGGTCATGTGATCAAAAACACACTGATGAGCGTTGTGTGTGTGTGTGTGTGTGTGTGTGTGTGTGTGTGTGTGTGTGTGTGTGTGTGTGTTTGGGAAGGTGATATAGTGCTTAGTGTCCATCGCTCCTGTAGGTTTCCTACCTGAAGCTCCTTCCTCGAGGTGAGGCTCCTTCACCGATGGAACATTTAACTTTGAGAATAAACCCCCCCTGACATTGATAACCTCCCCTCCCCTTGCTGTGTAACTGCTGGGTCAAAGGTCATGGCTGTGGTGCCTCAGCTGACTTGGCAGATTGACAGCGGGTGTAGTGGTCCTGGATGGTATACAGTAAGGAGGCGTTTTATGCCGTGTCTCCATCACTTTCCTTCCCCTCTCTGTCTCTGCTGACTGGGGTTCATTAACCTCATGGTAACCTAGAAGGTGGTCTGTCTTTCACTTACTCTGCTGGACCACCAACGGAGAGATAAATGTGTCTCCATCACATCCAAAACGGTTGCGGCTTGTGATGCGTCATACGGCATTTTTCTTTTTCTTTTTGAGTTCTTCGTTTCGTTGACTTTTTGCCGAGAGTTTTTTCAGAGTGTCATGATCACGAATGATAGATATGAAGCTATAATCAACAGGCAATTAGCTTAGCTTAGCATAAAACAAAACCGCTAACCTGGCTCGGCCAAATGGTCAAATATAATTTTCCCTCCTTCCCCTTTAAAGCTTATTTAACTTTTCCCATTTACAGAGATTAAAAATATGTATCCAAAATGTACAATTGTTTTTAGGGTTCTTTTTCACATTTTACTACTTTTTTCATTGTTGTCATGAAGGCGGTGCCTTACGCGGTGGTTTCGCAATTTAAACCTAACAATGTTGAGAAGGCACAAAAGGTGACTGAATACATCTGTCAGCTAACGCCGGCTTTGTGAGCCGATTCACTTGGCCGAGTAGTTGCATCCGTCACGGATTCTTAAGTGGGGGCTCTCAGTCCTCGAAGGGAACAACTCTCACCTCCCAATTCCTTTACTGCTCAAAAAAGACGTGGATAATAAAACTGCTTTTCTTTTCACCGGGTGTGGCTCATAGAAGTGAATTACGGCTCCCATAATTCCTATCAATTATCATTTGTGTGACATATGCTTTTCAATGTTTAGGTTCCGCGGCTTCCTGCTGCCACAGTGTACTTGAAGCTATCAGTGTCTGTAGTCTAAGCTAGAAGTGTGTGACGCCCGAGCAAAATGATTTTAAATCTCTCCAAGGCCGGTGCTGGGTCAGACCACTGAGATCACAACAGTTCTAGCAGATATAAGCAAGATAGTTTCTTTGTGTGCGCGCACACGGCAAATCCAGGGACTGGGTGAAATGAGAAAGAATTTGATTTCCTGCCACTTTTGCTCTTCTTTTGCAACAGCAGACCAAGAAAATAGATGTGATAATAGCCAAAGATGTACTGGAGATGGCACTTTTATGCATGAAAAAATGACACATATGTCATCTCAGTGGCGAAAATAAAAATTTAAAGACTCATGTTCTGGAAATAACAAAAGAATGTTGGAAAATAAAATATTTATTTTCCTCACTTTTCTTCACATTCTCTGCAACATTCCTCTGTATGTTTGTGTGTGTGTGTGTGTGTGTGTGGCAGGATTATTAAAATCCCCCGAAAAAACTATATCTGTTTGTGTTCGCTGACGGAACGGTACAATAAAAAGTCTATTATCAGAGGCTAAAACAAATTCCCTTACATGATAACGGCACCAGGTATGATATCGGGTTGATGTCGACTGAGATAATTATTTTTATCAGGAATCAGGAATCAGAAAATCAGGAAATTATACATGCATACGTAGGAGAAGGATAACCCTGCAATACACAACTTGAGTTAAAATATTAGAAAAGAGCAAAAGGTGCAAAGAGCAAGCGAGAGCATGGTTAAGACATTTGGGTGGTGGACATCTATGTCCATTTGCTCTGGGGTCCTAAAGGGCCTCGATGATACCCAGAGCCCCGGGGTCCCTGCCAATAAAACCCCCGGCTTCCAAGCAAAATGTTCCCCACAATCCTGTGCTCCGAGCAGGGTAGGGAGAGCGGAGGGGGCGGAGAGGGGTCGATTGGAGTCTGAGCAGGACAGAGGAGGGACACACAGGCGCCATGGCGATCCCTAAGACAACTTATCTCCTCTCTCACAATGATAACGCCTGTCAAAATAACTGCAAAGATACATAGCCAGCCAGGAACTGGTTAATTCCGGCCTTGACCAATCAGAGGGCCTGCAGCGGGGGTCTGCGTCTGTCCCACCTCTTGAACGCAAGCTCCACAAACACACATTATCTCAATGTCTCTATCTCAAACCAGTTCACTTCAAATGGGCTTTAATGAAAGGAGTGAGTGGTTATTATCACTACATTCTATTTATATCTTGATTGTATTTAAGATATTAGATGCTTGCTATATTAGCTGTATTATATTTATATTTACATATTTGTTGTGGGATATGTGCAAACTGAAGACATTACACAAAACAACAAACACATTATAGAAAACTTTAATTATTGCACCATCACCTCAAGTCTTCTCTGTATGAAACTGTTTACTTGTATTATTCTTTGCTTATACGGCACATGTTGTTCCTTTTGTTATTTTTAACCTGTAATGGAAGAAAACATGTATATTACAGGGTTCTTGCCTTAAACGTTGTTATAATACGCAACGTGTTTTATATATGTAGTTTTTTGTTGTAAACTGTCGCCACCAAGCGGTGAACGTTTTCATTGCAAAGAAAAGTACATTTCAAGAGACTGACATATCTTTTTTTCAATGGATAAACCAACTTACACGTGTTAATATGTGATTTTGATCGGTACACTATAAAGATTAGAACGAATTTCTACGGGCTAGCAAAAAAAGAGCAGTTCCCTGACCGGGAATCGAACCCGGGCCGCGGCGGTGAGAGCGCCGAATCCTAACCACTAGACCACCAGGGACTGTTATCGCGCTCACGCCTTGTAGTAGTAAATAAACGGTGTTGGTATACATTTTTATTGCTTTACCATATTCGGTAGTGTAAATTCCACCAGGATTCAGTTATTTAGCTAAAATTGACCGGAAATTAGCTATAGCTAACGAGAATTAGCTTTCATCCCGTCTCTGATAAAGATAAGCTAGTGGTGGGTTTAAAACACCAGAGGGCGTCGTGAAGAGGAGCTTCATTTTGATCCGTTAGCTGCTCCGAGGATGCACGCAAGGTAAGTGGGCAATTTTAGCCTCCTATTTCTGATTTAGCGTGTGAATGCGTCGTTGTACATCCGCGTTGCGCGTCGCCGTTAGTCGACCTCGCACAAACACGAAGGCGGTAAAGTCCCTTTTATTTTAAGAGATGCATCGTTATGAAAACAGCCTTTGCCACCCCCCAGGTTGCTATTGTCCAGTAAACAACGTGGCTAGCTGGTTAGCACCAGCTGATCTGGAATCTGGACCTTGCACACTGCCACTGTTTGCGCAGACCTGGCGCGGTCGAACATACCGATTCAACATTCGCTCAGGGGCTGTTTTTTTTTGTTTTTTTGTGTCACATCTGCACATTAAGGACGGGCTCAAATATCCGTCCCCCGCTCGGAGGAACACCGAGGAGTCCTTCTGCGAGCTGGAGGACGCAGCTGTAAAGCGGGGTGACGTTTCCTCGCATGTAACCTGGTTGTAGCCGCTCACCTGAGCCGTGACCCCCTTTCGGCGTATTTGCCGGATTCCTGTTTTAAGGGTGTGCGACACGCGCGCACGTCACTGATAGTTTGTTTTTGTTTTTTATTCATGTCACTAGTTAATCCCGTTGTTTAATCCTGCTTTTCCCCCCCAAACAGATGCAGCTGATTGCAATACTATCGTAAAGCAGCGTGTTTATATCATAACAGAAACTTGGGGGGGGTGGGTGCTGTGGCGACATTAAACCGTCTCTCCTCATTCCCCGTCCTGATAGTTAAAGCGTGTTCTGAATAGCCTGACATGCCTCCCCCCCCCTTTTAGTCTGATTAGCTTTCACCAGCAGTTATCGGATTTTTGCATTGAAGTGAATGTTGTTGAGTGAGGAGGGCCGGCCCGCTAATCCCCCTCTTCTCATTTCCTCTGCAGGACAAGGAAGAAGCGTGAGAGGTGATTCCCCCCCGAGGTCCGCCGGCTTGGACGCACTGAGCGGGCTGTGTGTGTGTGAGGGCTGCTGTTGGCATCGATGCGCTTGTTCTGCGTGCACATTTAGGACCCTGGCCCAATGGAAAAGAGGGACAGGAAGCCGGGATATTTTGCCAGGTAAGCAGCTCTTCAATCTATCGGGCAGCATTCAGCATGTTTCTTGCTTTCATCTCAGATCTTACCAGCTAATATTGACCTTTTTTTATCTGTCTGTGCGATGACATGGCGTCTACCTGAAGATGCAATCTTCGATTTGGTTTAAGAATCCGACAGTCAGAACTTACCTATTTTTATACTCCCTTATCGCTTCAACTCCGACAACTCCAGGTATCAGACGCTTGATTGAGAGGTGAAGATCTTCCCAGTTGCTTGTTGGGAGGGACGTTGTCAGCTGGGACGTTTTGTACATCAGCAATCTGCTACGTAGATGAACTAACGAAGGATTAGTCGTTTTTCAAACCAACATTGGAAAAACAGGAGAGCAGGAATCTGCAAGTTTTGACCAAAGATCAGCTCTTTCTTTGTGACATCGGATGAGACCTCGCATAGAACTGCGTGATCCAATTATTAACAACCTCTGCCAATAATTGAATCGAATGGTGTGCGTTCACTGCGTGTATTCCTGCCGGTTCGTCTACATATCTGCAGCCGGAGGGACGGAGATTGACAAACAAGCAAATAAAGGCCAAAGTAAACCTAAAATGGATCACGGTGTTAATCGATGGATAAGCAGAAGTCGTATGGGGAGTTGTTGAGTGAGCTTGTGATGGATGATGTGAGGTAATGCAGTGAAGGCCTAATGGCTTTCATGTTCTTATTGCGTCTTCGGTTACTTGTTCAGGCCAAGCTGACAGCCTGGTGCAACCCTGCAATTTGTCTTCTGTTTCATTGATTTCTCTTTACATCTTTTGTTTGCCTTATGTTGGAAATGTTCCACCATTAGTTTTTTTTGGGGCATTTTTCCTGCACGGCGCGGTGTGCACGGCCGGCGTGAACAGTAGAAAGGGGAGAGACGAGTGACGAGAGAGAACCAGAACAGACGGCGGAACGTGTCAGTAACGTCGGCCTTCTCTCTGAACGCGTGTCTCTCCCGCTCGCTGTCCCGTTACGCTGCCTCGCTTCCCGACAGAGTGCACGCACACAGACACGTGTGTGTCAACAACAAGCACAAGCCTGTTTTACAAAGAAAAACCTTCACGTAGGATCGGAGATCCCGAGTAAATGTGCAGCAAGTTTGACTCTTAAAACAGCCGCGGATACAATAAGTGCAAAGGTGAGGGATACAAAATGCCTAAAATCAGCCGAGAGCCGGCTGTGCACGTAGACGGGTGATTAAGGCCTCCAATAGTCTCGTGGCAGCTTTAATTAAGATGGAGGCACATGAAATATCAATAGTGTGGTGTTTCACCCTTGATGGCCGTTGAGAATCCTGGCCGGCATTTTCCAAAAGTAGGAAAACGTGACTCTTTTTTAATTCATATTCAAACAAAGTACGTTTGTACTATTTGTTCATTCAACCACAACAATAAAGTTACAACAGCAACGCAGCACTGACTAATAAGATTACATCAAAGCTGCGCACCACGTCAATCTGAACTCATTACAGCATTAATCCTTTGTCAACATTCATATTGCGAAACAAAAAAATCCCTCTTGCTACCAAATGCGCCTTTTGTCTCCAGTGGTGGGATTGTTAATGGAATCAGTGGTGTCATGTGTGCATTTAGTTTTCTTATTTTTCACTTTTCACTGCTTACAAACACAAAAGTGAAGAGGAAGAGGCTTTGCGGTCGAGACCGTCTGGTGCAGATTGTTGAGTTCATCGCTGCCAGATGTGTTCCGCTCGGGTAAAGTGTGAGAGCGACCCGAGGCCACGGGAGACGCCTGGACGCTGTCCGTCTGCAGCCTTATCGACCCGCTCCTGCCTCTCCATTTACCCTCCTGCACACTTGAAGCACTTCTGTTTCGCTTTTTTTGCTTTTTGCAGGGCAGAACTGCGCCGCTGTCACTCCAAGACCACGAGAAATCAATTTGGTTCTATCTTATCTCTGAACAAACGCATGTATCGACACTCACGGGAACTCTCAGCCGGGCCTGGATAGGCCATTACGTCATCGCCTCCACTATCAGCGATTCAACGGGGGTTAAAGTACAGTGTGAGGGGAGAATACCGCTGACGCAACAAAGTGAAGAAAGCGGGAAGTCGAAACTTTTGAGCACAAGGGCAGCAACTCGAGCGAAGCTGTGCAACGGGCGACGTGTTGATATCGACAACAAGCATTGTGGAAGATAACAAGTTGATATTCAATCCCAAAAGCATGTAAACGGGACCATTCTGAGCCAAAGGCCCCTGTGCACAGACATGCAAACAGACAGTTATCCGCTCTTTGTCGTTGTATGGTGTCAAAGTCTCTTTGTCAGGGTTCTGGGCTGTGTGTCTGTAGGTGACAGTCAGGAGACCCTCCTCTCTGTTTTACGCCTCCTCGCCCCACGAAGTGTATCAAGCCAACCTGACGAACACGAAAACAAACGGCCTTCCTCACTCCTGTTTCTTTATTCATCGTCGTCAGGCTGAAGAGGCGGAGGCAGCTCAAGCACGGCCAGTCGGAGAAGAACGCCACTGAGCCGAACCCGGCGGTGATTTCCTGTCCAGACGTCCCGAGCGACAAGGACCCCAACAAGAACGCAGACGTGCAGAGAATAACGGCCTCGGGTAAGACCTTTTTTTTAATAACGTCCGTGTGCGCACTCCAGAACTGGGCCCTGGGTACGGGTCTCCTCCGGCGGGTTTGAGGAGGACTCTGTAGGATCCGATCAGGACTCTCCCGTCCATACAACCCCGAGGCAATCACTTGGGTGAAGTCCCAACGAGTTATAAATATTATAGTCATGGTCCACTGTTATGGCAATTCTAATCGGACTCAGGTGTAATTGTTAACTAGCAGTGAATAAATCCTACACAGAGAAGTGCAAAGCAGATTTCTATCAACGCTCCAGGAGAAATCAGGCTCTTTGTTTCCTGGCGATGTTCCTCAAGCTCTTTATTTCAACCTCAGCACTTTTTTGACAGGAAGTTGGGTAACCTTTTTGCCCCATGCTTGTGTTGAATAACAGTCTGTGGAGCTCTTCATTTCTGCTGCTATTGTGACTCTTGCATGTGAAAGAAAA
The DNA here is from genome assembly GCF_964276395.1 of Gasterosteus aculeatus. Lineage (NCBI taxonomy): Eukaryota > Metazoa > Chordata > Actinopteri > Perciformes > Gasterosteidae > Gasterosteus > Gasterosteus aculeatus. The sequence goes on from NC_135706.1 coordinate 10,876,991, forward strand.
TCTATTGAAGGGCTATTGAATTTATTAAGAAATAACTCAAAATAAATGATTTGTTATTATCAACAAGTAAGCTAGTATGTATACTGTATCTTCACATTTGCACAACAATACACATAACCTATTCTGCATTGAGTGTATACCAGATTATATATCAGGCTGTCATGTGTCTCTGGGTTTGTTTGCAACCCAAATCCCCCCCAACCTCCTTCATGTTGACCAATAATTGACCATAGTCATGCGTGCAGCGGTTCAGACAGCTGTGTAAACTCGGCAGGATGTATTTTCAATAACGTTTTCTGCAGCGCACACAGACGAAACGCAGGCTTTTTAGGTCACATACGCTTTCATCCCATACTGCCAGTCCGTCGCCTGCAGGGCGTCCCAGCGTGTTACCCGACGCAGCGCAGATGAGACGAACGAGCAGCCGCCTCGTCTCTAACGTTTACTACAAGGGTCAGATTATGGGTGTGTGTGTGTTTATGATAACTGCTTCAGCGTGTGTGGGCCAGTGTTTTAAGGCTGGGTAATGATAAGGGACAAACCTCACGTGATCTCTTTGGACGTGGCGTTTTCATGTTTAATTGCATCTGTGAGTAGATTTTAGAATAAGGCCGCATATTTCCCTCTCACAAAAATAACAGTTTATTTTACCAAATGAAATTATTCCCTATATGTTGTTTTTCCTTCCTGTGCGTCCCTTCCAGACGATGGCTGTAAAAGTACCATTCAGGCAAAGAGGGAGAAGAAGAGACCGCCGGGGACGGTGGAGTTCATCGTGAGTAAAACTGCGGTGAAAATGCCCTCGAACAACCCAATAAAACCTCTTTAGCAGAACGGTTGAAGACGCGCCGCATTCTCTCGTCCCAGGTGGGACCCGACGACTCGCTCGCCAGCATCGCGCTCAAGTTCAACGTCACCCCGAACAAACTGGTCCAGCTGAACAAGCTCTTCTCCCGCAGCGTCTACCCCGGTCAGGTGAGCGCCTCGGCAGCGACGCCAACCTCCGCTTCGCGTTTTATTCCTGCGACTTTCTGACCGTCGTCACCACCGCCATCGTCGTCGTTACAGAAGCTGTTCGTGCCCGATGTGAGCCGGGCAGAAGCTGACCTGAAGCCTCTGAGTTCCTCTGATCCCTGCGTCACGAATGGCCCGTCGGAGAAAGCGACGCATGTGAGTAAAGAGCCATTCGCCGGGTTGCGTCGTCCAAAATCCTCAGGTGCCACAAAGTAAGACTTTTGACTCCCTGCAGGACCGCGCGTCCCTCCGGCGGCAGCTGTCCCCAACCTCCGAGGACGAGAGCCCGGCAACCGTTAAGTTCATCAAGATGAGCTGCAAATATTTCACCGATGGCATGGTAATGACCCTTGACGTACTCGACAGGACGTTGTCTTTTCAGCGGTTACCGCGCTCGCGATTGTCGTTGGACCCCTGAGCAACGCGCTGTCTCTCTCTCTCTCTCTCTCTCTCTCTCGCAGGGAGTCGTGGGCGGCGTGCTGATCGTGACCCCCAACAACATCATGTTCGACCCCCACAAGTCCGACCCCCTGGTGATCGAGCACGGCTGCGAGGAGTACGGTCTCATCTGCCCCATGGAGGAGGTCGTCTCCGTGGCGCTGTACGACGACGTGTCCCGCATGAAGCTCAAAGACGCCCTGCCATCGTAAGACCGCCCGAACCGGACCGCCTCGCCCGCCCCGTTTCCCGCCTCGGCAGCGGTTCCCCCTTCTAGACCTCGGCACTGATTCCTCCTCCCTTGTTCCTTCCTTCCCGTTTCCATTCATGAATCAAACGGTTCGAAGCCCTTTGCATTCACAGGACGCATCCTTTTCTTTGATGAAGCACCTTTTGTTTCCGCTGGATCTTTTCTTGTTCTTGCTTCGCATCTCTAGTTGCTTTAGTGTTTGTTTGTCTTCATTTGCTGTTTTGCATCACATTGTCTTTTTTTATCATTGTGGTCATTTATAATTTCAGTTTGGATTTTCTTTTTCTGTTTTTGTTTCCTCTTTTCATTCTCATCCTGGTTTGCGGTGCGGTTTGTGCGATGTCCCGTGACCCCCACAGAGACCTACCCCGGGATTTATGTCCTGTGTACAGGCCCGGCGAGTGGGAGCAACTGCCGTCGGAGCGGGACCTGAACCGCTTCAGCCGCTACGAAGCTCTCGACCCGAGGAGGTCAATCGTGTTGGATGACATCGAGACGACCCTCCCTGGACCCGGTAACGTCCCGTGTTCTCTCGACCGTAGTCGCCTTCTGCCTCTTCTTGACCGCAGCAATAAATGAAGTCATTCTTTGTACCGTAGCCATTTACAGAAAGCGCAAATAGTGTTTTTGTCATTCATTTCTTTATGAAAAGTAGTTTGTGAACTTTTAAATTCAACTTATAGCAACTTGTAACCAATAGTTACAACTCTCTCTCATCTCTCTAGATTTCTTCCACAAGCCTTTCCACTTTTATTTTCTATTCTTTTTAGAATCCAAATATTAAATCAATTAAAAGGGACCCGTGCAGCCTGATTATTAATGCAAACGTCCTGTTTTAATGTCACACGAATAACTGTTCATTTTTCACCAGACGGCGAGCAGAAAGAGAAGTCTCCTTCAGATGAAGGATTCACAGAGTTGGAGCCAGCTGTGGACGAAGAGGCCGAGGGGACCTCCACCAAAACGCGCGCCGTCGTCAGCGGGGACCGACCCACCCCGGGACCGGTCCAGGGAGAGATTGAAGACCAGACGAGTCCCGCTCAGGCAAAAGTGAAGCTCGCCGCCGACGAAGAGGACGAGGGCGTCGCTCAGAACGGCTCCGTTGAGGACGCGGAGGCGATACGGGAGGCTGAAAAGACGGGAGACAAGGAAACCAAAGACTTGAAACCCGCAGGGACCGAGGAGCTGCTGAAAGGTGCACCGGTCGACCAAAACGTGAGGTCGCGTCTGAAGGAGGCCTCCGAGTGTAATCTGGCCAAACAGAGCCCGGACACACCAGCAGGGGGCGCCGAGCTCAGTGAGGAGGAGAGGCGGAAGAAAAGCTATAAGGCAGAAGTGAAGTCATGGCTGCTGGAGAAGATGCAGGCGCCAATAGAAGGTGAGCATCATGCATTAAACCCGCAGGCTGATTATTGTAGCTACTGGGCTTTTTACATGATAAATATCACAAATGTAAATATTACAAATGTGTGTAAGAAGATTTTATGAATATGTCTACAGTATGAATAGTTCAGGGCTCAAAGAGCTGCAAATAGTGTAGCATTAAAATAATAATTTCTCTGATTGAATATGTTCCTTTTTCTCTGTAGACATGCTTTTCTCATCAGAGGAGAAGAGTAAAATCCCACCCATGTTCCTGTGCTTCAAAGTGGGGAAGCCGATGAGGAAGTCCTTTGCAACGGGGAGAACCCTTAGCCCCGCCCACTCACTTGGGGGCCGGGGCAAACAGGAGTACTGGTTCGCTGTGCCGCAAGAGAGGTGAGACGGGGACGGATGAGACTCGGAGCCTCCTCTTGTGTAAGCTAGTGTGGGCTTTTGACCAATCGTGTGTGTGTGTGTGTTCCAGGGTGGAACAACTGTATGCATTTTTCGTCCAGTGGTCCCCAGATGTGTACGGGAGGGAGGCTCGAGAGCAGGGCTTTGTTGTGGTGGAGAAAGATGAGCTGGACATGATTGACAACTTCTTCAGCGACCCCGCGTCTTGCAGCTGGGAGGTGAGCAGAGACGGAGTCGATTTACTATCATGGCACGTTTTTAAAACTTTAAAAATGAGCTTAATTCCCTTTAAAAATGAGCTTAAACATTGATTCCCTTCAATTGATGTGGCGTCTTTTGCTCCAAGATCATCACCATTGATGAGGCCAAGCGCAGGCAGAGTTTCAGCAGCTGTGACGGAGAACTGTCGGCGGACGCGCTGCCCGTGCTCCGAGATACGAGCGACCTGCTGCAGGACGCACACGTTGAGAAGGTAACGTGCCGTTTAACGCAACTGCTCCTCCTCTCACTGCCAAAACAAAGGCAGCCATTGACCATGTGTTCGCCCCCCCCACCCCTCTCCCGCCCGCCCAGCTGGCCAGTCGCTTGCCGCCCCGCGTGCAGATCTACCCCTGGAGCCTGGCCTACAGCACCGGGAGAAACGGGACCAGCCTGAAGACTCTGTACAGGAGCCTGGTGGACGTGGACGGCCCCGTGCTGCTGGTAGTCAAAGACATGGATAACCAGGTGGATAACCGCGCGCCCCCCCCCCTCCATCTCTTCCCTTCATTCTTCATCTGAACCTGATTCTCGTCGCAGGTATTTGGGGCTTTCTCGACGCATCCCTTCAGAGTCAGCGAGCACTGCTACGGCACGGGGGAGACGTTCCTCTACAGCTTCTGTCCTGAGATCAAGGTTTGAATCAAGTTAGTTTTGGAACTCGGTTGCTGTTCCACAGATGGCAACATCATCGCACCGTCGTTTTCTCCTTTTGATCTTTAGGTGTACCGCTGGACGGGGGAGAACTCGTACTTCGTGAAGGGAAACACTGATTCTCTACAGATGGGAGGAGGAGGGTAAGTTAACCAAGCACTATCTTCAGTGTTCTGTACAATCCAAACAAACGGTTATCGTCCAGCTGTTTTCTCGCTTTCTAACCCCCTTCCTCCCCTGCAGGGGGCAGCTGGGTCTGTGGCTGGACTCCGAGCTGTACCGAGGGACCACCACCAAGTGTGCCACCTTCAACAACCAGCCGCTCTCCGTCCGGCAGGACTTCAACATCCACAGCGTGGAGGTCTGGACCTTTGAGTAGCCCCGCCTGCCCCCCGGCTACTCCCGCATTCAACCTCCAGCCCCCCCTACGGCTTCAACCCCCCCCCCCCCCCCCCCCCCCCCCCAGACTGCCATTAGCTCATAAGAGAGAGAAAGAAATGGAGAAGAAGGCGGCGGAGGTCATCCCGAAAAATATTTTCAGTCTGTGCGAAAGAACAAGGTATCCCATAGTGCATTCGTTTTTGTTTTTTTGCAGAAAACTGACTAAGTACCTTTGGTAAATGACAGGGTTATGTGCAGATGACAAAGTGAAGTTTGCAATCTTTTTTTAATGATTTTTACAATCTAGTGAATTTTTTCAAGTTAAAGGAAGTGGAGTTTGTCAGGGAGAATTTTTGGGGGGATCCTCGGACCATCACATAAGCTTTCATAAAGGGAAATGTTGTTTACAATGGAGGTCCTGCACTTCCTCTGAGGAATCCTGTTCTCCCTCCTTCGAGTTTTAGACAACCTGAATAAGAATGTTCCATTGCATTTCCTCACAACTATTTTTTGTTTTGATCCACCATATTCTCTAAAACAAGCAGTAAAGCCAGGTTTGCGATGACCAAATATGTTGTGTTTGAATTTCACGGTTGTTTAAGCTCATTATATTTGATAAAATATTTTAGCTTCTTTTTTTTCTTTTTTTTACATTCTGTTTTTTACAAAGAATGCTCAGTTGTGTTTATTTTTTAAACGGTTGTACTTTTATAGAAATGTTGCGTTGGACGTTTTGGTTTCTGATCGGACCCAATAAGCACTATTGATGACTGTTTGTCACTTTTGGAATTCAAATCTCACGTCGGCTGATTGTTTCTCCTTTTGTTTTCACCCGAGGTCGTTTTTTTCGTTCAGAGAGCCAGTAGAGGTTCAACGTGACGTCACTTTGCACTACAAGAGTAATCAACGGTCAAAGCCGCATTGACGCCTGGTGTAATCGAGCGTCGCTTCGATGTCAAATAGTTACTGAATGTTACGCGATCGCCTCTTCAGGAGTGACACTTCCTGTCCAGCCACATGTCAGCCTCTGCTTTACTTTCAAAGCGGGTGTAAAATGGACGGTTTGTTTTTACACTTTGCCACTAACTACTAGTTCAGATCTTCTAACACTGAAAGGAAATCTTCGTCTATATCTGGTACAGGCTTGTGGTGCATGAATATGCAAGACCGCATGAGTGACGCCACTGATATGATACCTGTTGTACTATTCACCGATGCCAGTTAGCGCTTGATGTCTTGTGCTGTTACTGTGAATGCTCCCAGAGTATTATTTCTTGTGAATCCAAAACTGCTGTGTTATCACAAAGGATTTATTTATTGTGTTGTCATAGCAAACACCTTTAAACTTAAATAAATGTTGAATATATATATATACACATAATGGGTTGTGTTTCAAATGTGTATCTCCACATCTTTATTAAGGTTTGTTTTCCTGAATATATTCGTGTTATGATTGATTATATGATTGCATATTAATAAATGGATAAAAGTTTCACTCCACCTCTAATTTTAAGCACTTCAGTTTGAATTGTTCACCTTAAATGTATCTCTATATTAAATCTCATTGTATTTCTGACAGATTATATGTTATTATCGTGGCATTAGTATATTGTCTTACATATCTAAACTTGTTAACAGTGCATCGTGTACGTACTAAATGTAAAAAGAACAAAACAATTAGTTGGAGTTAAATTGCTATATTTTGTAAATATTTGTAGAGCAAGCACTGCCCTATTCAAGCCTTTACGGCTTCATTTTGAATGTTAAAGTATTTAAAAGGTTACGACCTTAGAGATCAGTACACTGGCTATTATGTATTTTGTGTAGCAGTTAAGATCAGAAAAAAATACAAACTTATTTTTTTCTTTTCTTTTTCTTCTCCGTTCATTAAAAGGTGAGAAAATGCTTCAAATAGCGTTAATGTTTTTTTAAAAAGACAGTCAAATAGAGTAGTGTAGTTCATACGATGTTTCACGGGACGACTCGGGGAAATTAAATCCAGTAAACTTTCTTTGCATGAATAGACGATCTTGGGCACGTTCACCACGTATAATGTTCCTAAAACAGCGAGTCGAGGAGGAAATAACATGCATTTAAAACCTGTATCGTAAATATGACGGAACTCAACTCCGATCCAAGTACGGAAACTTGTATTTTCTGTTTAATATCCAAAGGCCAAGACAAAAACACGGAAGTTATCAAAGAGGTAAGTAGCCGCCTGGAAGAGAATCCCACCATAGAAGGCGTTAACTCATCTAATCGTATTGTGTTGTGTCGGACACTGCGGGTCAAATGTAAGACGTGTCTCCGCTGTTATTTAACGTATATTACATAGTAATAACTTGATTCTACTGGCGCTTTCAGCTTGAAGTAAACCGACCATAATATGTTAGATTGTAGTTCAGAAACTCTTAATGGAGAGTGAGGGGGGTTAAAATGCAGTGCGAGCAAAAATACATTACTTCTAGACAATTAAGAATGAGCTGAATCCAGGTAAAATAGACTTAAAGGCGGGGTTACTTAGTTTGGCAGGCAGCTAGTTGTATTCCTATTACGGTGATTATTGTGGGATAAAGTCTCCCTCCCTGTGACAACTTTCTTACCACAAAGTGGAAGAGGAAGTGCCTTCATGAACACAACATGGTGGTTACACCTAATAGTCCAAACTGTGTGCTGCCAACACTTACACACTGTACACCCACGAGTTTGGACACCACTGCAGGCACAGACCCTGCAGGTCAGTGTGTGTGTGTGTGTGTGTTTCGTCTCTAAATATCTCCATCCCTTCGGACAGAACAAGGAGCTGGTGTGTTTCAGAGACATTGTCCCGGCTGCTCCTCACCATTACCTGGTTGTACCCAAAGAACACATACGCGACTGCCTCTCGCTGCACGCAGGACACGTGGACCTCGGTCAGTTACAGTGGGTCACTGCCAACCGGTATAAGTACTGCAAATGCCAGCGATCCGGCTGCTAATACTCCTGCAACTACTTGTATTGCTACTGTGGGTCACCACAAGTACTATAACCAGCACTGCTGCTGAAACTACCTTTAAATCTACATCTACAATAGCATCTTTATTCATGTTTCTTCTTCAACAGCTTCGGTTCAATGAAGTATATTTACACCTCTTTAAATTTTACAAAGTCAGATCTTTGCAAGGAAATAACTGACTGTTGTATCCAACAGTTAAAATGATGGCTAAAATGGGAATGGCTGTACTACACGACCAAGGGATCTCTGATGTGAAGGACATAAGGTAGATGAAGACAGTGTGCCCTTCAACAAACACGAGCAAAGTACGAACCAATAGTTTGACGAAAACCTCCACCAGAAAGTCTGCTATTTGCTGAGGAGTGGTTTTTCAGTAATGGGAAAGTCTAAAACTGTACTTAGTCTTGCTCGCCAGTGTGCACACATTGCATTGATGTGTTCTCCTTCGCAGCCTGGGGTTCCACCAACCTCCCTACACTTCAGTTGCTCACCTCCACCTCCATGTACTCGCCCCCGCCAGCCAAATCTACAAGGACATGGAGTATAAATTCATTCCAAATTCCTACAGGTTTGTTACTGTGAGTGTCCAGGACTAGAAAATGCCCCCTTTCTTGCTCCCTCTTTCACTTTGTCTCTAATTATATTGTTGTTGCTGTTAATGTTGTCATTTGGATATTAGCCTTGCATGCATGAAATTTTACTTTATTCTACTTTTTCTTATTTTGTTATTATAGACTACTGAGATAAAACAAACATCTGTACAATCAAATCAGGAATCAGAATTTAGTTACTAAAAGACATCCAGTGGCTTTCTCCTTTGGACCTTTTAATGCCATTATGTTGCCACATCCAAATGAAAGTTTTGTCTCTTTACAGGAAGAATGTCTTCGGAAGCAACTGAAGGATAATACTTCACCGTTCAAAGATTCTTGTTGTCCAACATTATGAGACGCTATTGCGATGACAACGTTATATGCGTTCGTCTGGGAAGAACATTATTTGGAAGCCTTTTCAACGAATGAGATAACGAAGCGTACAAATGATTAAGTTATGAAAGGAAAGTTGTTGCATTGAGATGTTACCGTAGACCGCTGACTACACACGGTTTGTTGTGGACTTTGTGTGGACGACTGTATATTAAGTTTCACGTTGCAAAATGAATTGCACTTTGATGATCAGTGATTTGTGAAAACAATGGATTGACTCAATTGAACACCATTCTGTGTATATAAGTGTGCTGTGATTTTTCTTTAAATTTTTTTTTGCTGAAATCTTTGTACATGTGTGAATATACAGTGTGTCCATTAGGGATTGAATATCATTTGTGTTTATTGTTACAAAAGACATCCTGCAAAATAAGAGAGGATAACTGTATTGTATTATTAGTTGGAAAAGTAAGGTGGCCTTATTTTCTCTATGAGATGTTGTTAATACAGTTTCGAGTTTCCAAGTAACCAGCAGCTTATCCAGGAAGTTACTGTGTCTGGTTAAGAAATTCTTTGAAATATAGAAAAAACAAAAATTTAGTGGACCCTCTTCCTTGTACTTTTGTGAGTTATTTCTCCCCAAAAATCATTTAATCAAGCATTTCATTTTTCATACGAGCTAAGTGTGAAAACAAAGATGTGTACAAATAGTTACATATTGAATAGTTGAGAATTTACGGGGTTCCCAGGCTTAAACGCAGCAGCGGACCACCGTAGACTGCGCTCGGTCAGCGGCTTGTTGCCCTGACCGTATCGATTAGCTCGATCAGCGGCTTGTCGTCCTGACCGCATCGATCGGCTCGGTCAGCGGCTTGTTGTCCTGCGGACACGCCCAGACTTCATCGTTATCCAGACTGAACTTTACACTTATGAGCGTCCAGGTGAATTCACACGCACGTATAAACACAAATGGAGACTCGGGACGCTTCCGGGAGCGAAGACTGTCCTTTCTGTCGAATAGTTGACCGACAGACTGACACGGAAATCCTGCTGAGCGTAAGCACCGACCCGTTCATACGTATAATCAGAAGAATTCCAACAACCGTGAACTCTCTCTCTCTCTTTCTCTATGGGTCACTGGGTCTCTCTGTCTCGTTTTGCAGGATGACGAGCTGCTCTGTTTCCGTGACACGAAGCCCGGTGCCACGCATCATTACCTTGTTGTTCCCAGGACGCACATCGACAACTGCAAACGTCTCCAGGGGGACGACGTGTCTCTCGGTGACTGCCATGTTTATAATGGTCCTGTTCTTAGACAGTAAAGTATTTGGTGACGTTTGTTGTTCAGTATACACCGATGAAGGCAGCAGCGTTTTATGGATGACAAGGAAACACATGTTGGCCACTCTTCAGGAGTCACATGGTTGGCTCCCTGGTGCTTTACTGGTAAATACAAACCTGTAATCTAAGCTCGGAGGTGAATTCATTGAAGGAGTCCCTGCAGGCTACATTAACATCCCAGTGACGTCACGTCGTCTTCTCTGATTTCAGTAAACCGTCCAGTGGAACAGGAATAACATGAATGTCTATGCACTCTACTGCAGAGACACTGGAACTTTGGATGGGACTATCCATGTTATATTCTGTTCGTATAATGCAATGAGTGATCATTCTACATGGTAAATATGCCGTGTTATTTTTTTTCTAGGCTGTTTGACATAATTTGTTTGTTGGCAGTGGAGCGGATGGTAGAAATGGGATGGAGCGTACTGAAGAAGAACAGAGTTAGCGACCTGGAGGACGTCAGGTAAACCTTTTATCTCAGGAGGCGACATCAACAGTTGTGACTTGTGTTTAGGCTTAAATGGTTTCATTTGTTTGTTTTTCCACGGACTGTTCAACCCCGCGCTGCAGGATGGGGTTTCACATGCCTCCGTTCTCATCTGTTCCCCACCTCCACCTCCACGCCCTGGCTCCAGCCAGTGAGATGAGCTCCGCCTCGCTGCTACGATACGGGCCGCAGACGCACTGGTTCATCACAGTGAGTTATGTCCTAGAAAAAAAGTTGATGTAGCAATCAAATGAGTCTAGACCGCTGAAAATTACTTTTGATTGAAACTGAATGCATACAGCAGACATTCTTAATCAGCAGCTTTTTCTTATTATTATTTTGTAAGCAACACCGCACACATTTTAAGTGGAAGACGTATAAATGTAATTAATGAGCAGTTTTCAATCACAATTACACTGAACCACAATATTGAGAATACTGCCCACGTTCCTTGTTTCGCTCTGTTGCAGGTCGACAAAGTGCTTTCTCAGCTGAAGACTCGCGGCAGAGTGAAATGATGAGATGCAAAGAGTCTAAAGTGTTGTTGTTTATGTCAACTGGTCATCCCTCTTTTTTGGAGTGCAATTTTAAATCAGTTCACTTACTGACTAGAACTTTTTATGTTGATGAGTTATAATGATGTTTATTCATCCATCCACTCCGGTCGATGATTTGTTGGGGAAAGGGCTTTGTTTCTGAAGTGACACTGGCAATAATTTATTTTTCAAATGGATTTGTAGCCTTGTGAAATATAATGTTGCGCAATGAGAACATGACTACAGCTTGTAGTTGTTTTATTATTTATTCAAATTCACATATAACACATATTGATGTTTTTTTTTAATCACACTTGTACAATATTGATTCAATGTTTATTGGGTTGATTATGTATATATATTTTAATTAAATCTAATTTATCTAGCTCCCAATGTGTGTCTTTTCGTCTCTGCCAGCATCTACACAAATGTCTGAACAATACTGTAGGGGAAAACACAGAATTCATCATGAGAACACAAAACAAATATTAAGATTACCAAGAGAACCTAATGGCCCTCAATTTAAAAAACAATGACTCCCATTATTCCTTCCTTCTTACTGATATTGTTGCTTAACGGTTGCATAGATCTCTGAAGGGTTTGTTTGCAGGGGGGGGGGGGTCCTCAAAATATAATATTTGTAAACATCGTTTTAAAGAAAAATGATGAATTAAGAACAATTCCAGATGCATTGCTGGCAAAGAAAACAATGTAAATTCTTTCTGAGAGCCACTGGACATCCCTGTGCCTTGCTTTCTGTTTGAAGGAGAGAGCCAACATGCTCCGGTGGGATTAACCAGCAGTCACACTTTTGTATTACTTATTTAAAAATGAGGAAGCAGGAACAATACAGTATGTTGTGAGACGCTGTCATACAACCTTCAGAGCAAATGACATCATCTCTTGTACTTGTTAACACAAGGGCCCTCTGGTTACCCTCCAAGGTTAGGGGAGATATAAAAGACCGGAAACTACATTGTGACGTAACCATCAACCACGCCCAGATAGATACGTGCTCAATTATGTGAAAAATAAGGGATTCTCCGTGTGATTTGGGTCACGTCGTGCCAGTTGGAGAAAAGCGAAATCCCACTAAGCGTCGACAACGTGGTTCCTCGACGGCCGACGTCAGAATCTCGACACGCTACGTAGACGTGACGCGCAGGCTGCTGCGGTGTAGCCACGCCCCTCCCACCGTCAACAACTGGATTCCAGCTATTTGTATTTTTCGTCAACTAGCGCCGCTAGCCTGCTAACTATGACCAATTTCTGTCGTAAAAAAACGAGGTAGCCTCGCCGGATAGACGCGTGTTCGGTGTCGTCTGCCCGAAACCCCCTTTTCCCCGTCGATGGCTTGCGCCGACGTGCGGTCAACGCGAGCTAAAGGACCGACGAAAGCGGAGCGGTCGCCGCGCACCCCCGTCCTTTAGCCGCCTCTGAAACCAGCTAACGGCTAACCACTAACCCCGCAGCAGACAGCTCGCTAGCTGGCTGGCAGAAAGCTGGTTCGGCTAACTACGTGCCTTTTAAAAAAAAAACAGTAAACCGTATTTACTCCGCGAAACCATGAACTGCCGCTGACATTTGTGAGTATAAACCCCCGTGTTCCGCCTCCGTAGTGTCAAATAACTGAATGCCATTTGCTGCGAGTCGCCTCGCCGGGCTAACCGCGGCTCCGCGGAGCCACGCCTGGGCCGTTTAAACCCCCACGTTTGAGGCGGACGGCACCCGACGTCGCGTGTCGTTAGTGTTCAGTTGTGTTGCGCTGAAAGTAATTCCCAATGTGTTCCTTTTTTCACAGGGAGGACCGAGGCCCGGTCGGTTGTCAACGTCGGAGTAACCAGAGCCCACAAATAGCCGACGGTGTAACGGGTACCGCTGCACGGTGCCGCCTCTGGAGACACGCCGGTGGCCGTCAGTCAACCTGCCGATGCGACGCTCCTCTTGACCCGCCACAGCTGCCAACATGATGCCGGTGAGTGAGAACAGAACTGCTTCCCCAGTTGTTGTCACGCTTTACTGGTGCTTTTTCAACATCCGAGCCTTCAGTGAGTTGGTGGCAGTGTGGGAACGGTCCGGTGTCACCCTCTGCAGAGCTTTTAATCTTGTTCTGTTACATTTGTGGGGGGTGGGGGGTCATTTACAATGGGAAGGTTTTGTCATGTGGTTCGTCTTGCTAAAAATGTAACATTAGGACAAAAAGATAGAGAGCACAGTTGACCCACCCACACACACACACACACACGCACACACGCACACACACCACTCCACTTGGCTAATCTATAAGTGAAATCAATTCCTGGGAACTAAAAGCTTTATTCTATCTGTGAACTATTCCAATATCTCTGCAGCCTCATTCCATAGCTGCGTCATGTATATTTACTTTGTGTTGGTGGTTACAAAGTTATGAGAAAAGGCAAATTTAACATGGCCTCTCCACAAGGTGATAGCACATGATTTGTAGTATCAGACTTTCTGTTGTGACTGAATGTTTGCTAGAAGCTGCACGTTGCAGAGAACCGAATACCTGAATAGAAACACTATAGGAGTCCTGCTTTGTTGGGACCTCTTTTGTTGTCCGTTGTGCTGAGATCGCCGTGGTGAATTGTTGGGAAAACTGCAGCGAACGCTGCATTTTTTTGGCCTTGAGGGAGGGGATCGTGATCTCAGACTGCAGGATAAATGTGACGGCGCCGCCATCAACGCCTCGCATCCATCCGTCTCAAAAATACAAGCACCGCGGTGACATTTCTGATTATCGTCAACACGAACCTCCCAGAGGACCTGTGAGCTTTCAGGAGTACAGAGTTAACGCGGTAGTAACTCCATATCCCCCCCCCTCGCAGCCGCCCGAGCTCTCGGGACTGACTGCGTCGTAAGCCTCTGTAGACGTTTTGTGCCCCGTGGCACCAACGAGCCATCAGAGTCAAGGAGCCAGTGGAGCAGAGCAGGCAGCGCGGCACCCGGCTCTCGCGTGACTCCGGCAGCCAATGGGACCGCGGCAGATGTAGGTCTGTGTGGCTGCGTCCACTAATGCTCTGTTGTTAAGGGGAACTTTTGAGCTGAGTAGATTGTCGAGTAGCATTAATCTCACGCAGCGGAAGCCGGGTCAGAGCTTGACTTAAACAACGTAACGGCAACGTAAACATTGCATGTTATTGCGCTTTTGATGTTTCTGGGCGGTTTATTGGTTTAAATATGACATCTCTTGTTATAAAATACTAAAGGTTTAATATACTACTATTACTGTTAGACCTTTTATCCTTCCAAATATGAGGTTTTAACCCTGTGGATGTCCTTTCTTATTGGTTGAAGAAGTATACAATATTTGACTTCCTCTCTGCACATTAGTCAGCTTACAATCAAAGGGACACTTTTGTTTCAAGCAGCAGATTACATTGAATAGGAGCCTGATACGTTCCCGTGCTTTAGTCCGCATTCATATTTTGTTAGTCCTCAAAAAGCAAATCCCGATAAGAATATGAACTCTCAAAGATGTTCGTCCTTGATAGACGTGTTTAGTTGCCGTCATTACCTGGTACCTTGTTGTTACACACATTTGCGCTTGTGTTTGGTTGGACATAATCCACTGTTCAATGTTTCTTTTTTGCTCGTCTCACTGAGTAAATACGTTTGGGAGAAAGTTCATCCTTTTTTTTTTCATTGCAAACACTTCAAAGTTTTAGCTCCTCAGAAGCAATATCCTGCCGGATCTTTCTTTTTCATCGAGGGAACCTCTTTGTGAGTTTTTGAGTGACAGCACTTGTGATAGGAAATGACCTGAATCCTCTCACTGGAGATTAGGCCACCCAAGCATCCCCTCCCCTCTCTTCTCCTCTCCCTCTCAGGAGTTAAATGATAAATGCCCCCGTGTCCGGATGATGCCAACTGTAGCCGGGGCTGGGCGATATCGAGAAAATCCAATATCACAATATACTTTACAATTACCATGATGTAGATAATGCAGTCATATTGTAGGGTTGACTGGTAAATATTAACACATTGGGATTTTGGGTGTTGATCATCCGTAACGTGGATATAATGACCAATGGAACAGTGCAGCGTTGCTTTATTGTAACACAACGTTACAATACAGCCTGGAAACCCTACACATTCTGATGTCTCATACCACAATATTGCATTCTTGCCAAATGTTGCGTTATGGATGCGTGTTTCCGGTCAAACGCTGTCAAACCCACAGACCGCATGAGGCAGATCCCCCATCTTTGCCTCCACATGGTCGCGCGCTGACCTGCTTGCCAGTAGCCAGCGTATTCTCATTAGCAGGCAGTCATTGGCGTTGCAGCTACTGGCAATTCCAGAGGACAATTTTCCAATTCAAGAACTTATCGGCACCCTTATCCAGCACCCTGGAACACCCCCCCTCCCCTCCCCTCCGCCCTCCTCTCTCTCTCTGTTACTGTTTGTTTCTGTCTAGCTCTCTCTCCCTCGCCGGCCCCCTCCCTCCCTGAATTACACATACAGCAAGTGTTTTTTCCTCCCGAGTCTCCTCTGCAGCAGTTTTCAGACGCGCGCGCGCACCGCTGTCGGTTTTTCGGAGGCTGTGCTCGGTATGGCATAGCAATTAAGTTGCATGGCTGCGCCAGCGACATTGCTTACAATGAAGAGGTTCGTGACCATAGTTTTGCGCAGCCTCGTTAGCATCTCCAAGGAGAACCCCATTTGGGCGAAGGAGCACCACCGGCCGCCAAAGAAGGAGATCAGGAGGAAACGGAGGGCGGTCAAAAGAGCCAAGACAATGGGCCGACGCAACTTAGTGAGGGCGGTCAGTATCTCTCTGGGGGCCAGTTTCTCTTTTCTCTGAATACACATTCAGCTCTTTTGGTAGTCGCTTTTTACTTGAAGGTATTGTGTGTCTCACGATGGATTATTTGAGGGTTTGTTTTGAAGGAGGAAAAACTGATTTTGAGTGCAGATTGTGACTGACTGTTTTTTATTTGATGTTGTTTTTACAATATTTATTAACTTTTTCTTGGCTATTTAATTTCTTAGATTACATGTTATTGTGAAATAGTAGGGTGCAAAATTGTATGTGTATTCAAAGTGATGGCCTCACTGGGCTGTTTTGTGTTCACTATTCTCCGTCCTGTAGTATGTTGTCTTATCCCGCTGGCTGCTCTCCAATATCTCCGGGGGGGGATTAGCAAAGTAATTATCACTAAAATGTAGACATAACTAGTCACTGCCTTTTGGCTCCTTCAGACCAGGTCCCGATAAAGCGACATCTACTCGTCTGCGGTGGCTCTCACAGGCCGACGCTCTGAGCAGCAACATGAAATTGTAGACGGGTGGACGGCGTTGCCTTGGAATAAGTGCCACAGCTCCGGTTTACCGTTTCATCATACGCGGTTTGCCAAAATATGAGCTTTCAGACTCGTAATCAGCGGAGTTAAATTGCAGAGGCTCCCATGCACAAGTGATTATACTCTTTTCAGTCCGGCTGCTGCAGAAAATGTCAATGAATCACACAGCTGCATTATGAAAAGGGTGAGTCACTTTGTCTCGGAGAAACACCCGGAGTCGTAACGTGTACGTAGCTCAGTGACTAAAGTCAGATGTCGTACTATTATGCACAGAAAATCATTGAAGCGCTACAAACGCACCCCGAGGCCACGCGTACCGTTATGCACCAATGAAATGCCATCGCACTCTGCGTGGAGCACCTGCTAAATGATTCATGAGTAAAATACCTGAAATGCAGCTATTTATTTATTTATTTTTACTCACTAGTGGGCTGTTTCGCAGGGTCCCAGTCGGAGGGTTCATCCGGTTTGACACTGAGAGACGCGTGTAAACAAAGTGCTGCTTATGTGTCTAGATGGCAAGAGCAGGTCAGCAGAGGCCTTTCATAGTAGGGTTTCATTTAGTATTATTCAGTTGTCTATTAAGCATGAATGGTGAAGGTCCAAAGCGCGCTGGGAATCCGGATTCCAGCTGAACTCTCATCCAAAATGCACAAGGCCTCAATAATAATCTTTCATTTCAAACCTTTATGTCATTGTGAACATCTCTCCAAACGCTTGGCCTCGTTTTAGTCCTGTTCTCCTCTCTGGCTCTCCCTGCACTTTATTTTATGATCTCTTCACTTTCCTGTTTATCCGCATTGAATGACACAAAAAGTGAAGCCTGCCACACGAAACAGGAAGGCACACCTTAACTCCCCCAGAGTGCCACATGAACCAGGGGGGGACAACAATCTGGCAGTTGGAAAAGCACACCATGGATGTGCTCTCACACTCGATATAGTGGAGTTCATATTAATCAGTTTGGCTTGTTTTCATTGTATTGTACGAAAGAAGTCCACGGTGGTGTGCACATGATGAAATGGTCATGTATACATTTATCTCTTCACCTTGCTAGCCTGCTGAGGATGTCGTCTCCAATGCTCGATAGCACTTGCAGACCTCTGAAGATTGAACATTTGGAATGAGGTTCATTTAACTCCCGATCATGTCCTCCGGCCTCCAGGCGATTCCGTTCAGCCATTCTGTCGCTCACATTTAGGAATATGTACTTTTCTTAGACATGACTCAACTTGTCCATTTTAAAAGTTGTTTCTTGATGATTGTATAATAACGTATTTTCTCTATGGGAGCACATACAGAAGCATGTGGGGGCTTGTGTTGCTACGCCTCACTCTAAACGCTCCGGCAGGCCAATTCTTGTTTAATCACGGCAAACAAGAACGCGGCAGGTACAGGCACGAGTCCACCAGCAGCTCAAAGTAACACTTTGATGCTGGCCGACAGCAAAATGTCTCATCAGCAGACTGGCCCTTTCTCTTTTTTTCCTCTCTCTCTCTGTTTGTCCTCTAACCACAACATCAGACACCGATATATATATATTCATTTTTATTTGTTTCGCAGCATAAATACACTACAAGATGTTTAATTTAAACATATGAGGGTATCTTCATGTTTCTCGTCATCTTCCTCTTTCAGATGATACTGACGGTGTACCTCAGCGATGGCGAACAGGCCGCGACCGAGGTGCCCATCACCCCGGAAACGACGTGCCGCGACGTGGTCGAGTTCTGCAAGGAGCCCGGCGAGAGCGGCTGCCACCTGGCCGAGGTCTGGAGAGGCAACGGTGAGAAGCGGCGCCGGTTTGTGAAACTCCATCATCGCTGAGCTCGACGCTTCGCTTGCATGCCGCGATCATTTAATTATGATCCTCATTGAAGAAAGTCGGTAAGCGCGGTTTGCGCACGACTCCCCGGAGGAGAATGACGGCGACACCATGGATAATGCATGAGTTCTGCGCCCTCAAAGGGAACGAATGTGTGTATTCACAAGAGCACGACGGCCACTGTCGCACTACAATAATCTACTTGCGTGTTGGTACAGTCCCACAGGACTGTCCCAACTGATCCTACTTGGGCCAAACGCCGCAGTGGTGCTGACACACCCGGTGTGATCAGCATTTTTTTGCTGAGGGGGTCACTCTCCCGTTGAAAGAAAATAGTCCAAGCCGAGGGCTTTATTAACCCGCGTTATGCAATCGTGCTCGGCTGGCGCCTCACAATGCGGCTGTCTGCCCCTGAAACCTCCTGTCTTTGTCCCTTTGTCGCGCTGTGCTCACAAAGTGCCGTCCTCCTGAAATGTAAAAAAAAAATAATAATAAAAATGCCCGGCACAGAAAAGTTGCAATTCACTAATCTCAGTGGTCCCGGGTTTTTTTACAGGGATCATCCGCCATTTTTAAAATATTCATTCTAAAATCCTACACACTGGCAACAGACAACAGCGTAAAGTAATGGCAATGAGTTCTATAGAAAGTGCGTTAAACGGTGCCCCGAGCTCTGTTTTCACGTGAAATATGTTTAACAAACTGAACTTTTCTGTCTCCGTAGAGCGAGCGATCCCCTTCGAGCACATGATGTACGAACATTTACAGAAATGGGGACCTCGCAAACAAGAAGTGAAGTTCTTCCTGCGGCACGAAGATTCCCCGACGGAGAGCAGTGATCAAGGTGCGTGTGGTTGGAAGTCTCCTCTGTGTGGAGGTCTGCGTAGTCTCTCCCTGTGGGAGGGAGTGGAGAGTGGAGTCGAGTGTTGCCGTGGGAACAGCGGACACCTGTTCCGCATGGCCGCTCGGCTATGGACGCTGGTATTTAGGGCTTTACCAAGCGTCTTTAAATCGTTTTAAAGTATTTAAATCGTGCTTCAGTTGTTTCTGCTGTCGTCACTTTCGGAACAAAATTCAGTAAACTTGAACTTGAAATGTGGTTCGTCGGCTTGAAAGAGGAGAAAGAATTGTTAGACCCAAATGACAATATTGCGTCGGAATGTCTTAACTCTAACAAATATGGAGATTTAAAGCAGATTATTACATGATTACATTTTTCAAGGAATTTTGACTTTTGCACTGTGTGATGCTCTGTATTTCTTCAAAATCACCAGTCTGATACAATCCATCGTATCCACCATCTATTCTAATGCTACAAATGGTGAAAGCAAACTATTCACTACTGGTATTGAACCTGCTCTGAGTGAAGCGTAAGTCATGCTTTATCTGCCGGTTTAAACAAATTCACTAGACGTGTTGGACGAGGATCTAACATTTAACACACACTCCCATTGTATGACATGAATTCTTTTTGCATACGGGTTCAGGTGGAATAACAATCCAGGTGTAAATTGCATCCAAGCTTAGAATCCTTCACTGAGACCTGCTCTGCACGTTACCAGATACTCATTAAGGTACTCTGCTGGAATTGAACTGAGCTCAGAGCACAAAGGTCGACATGTAAAGGAAGTACTCAAAAAGTTAACAGGCGGCAGAGAAACTCCTGATGAAATCCTGGTCTGATTCATATTTAATACCTGATTTAGAAAGTGTACTTTTGCAGCAAAGGTACCGTCAAGATATCGGTGGATTCTTTCTTTCTTTCGATCTCTTATCTCTTCCCGGGGTGTTTAAATCATCTACCCTCATCTTTCCATCAAGCATTTCTAAAAAAGGAGTTTGAGTTAGGTGGCTTTAGTCAGCAGAGCTTGTCCCAGTTTCTACGCTTCTATCATGAGCAATCACGTCAGTGAATTCTGAAACTATTCTTGACAATGGTTGTTTCCTGTGTGTGCCTGTGCCAGTTTGTGATGGGGACTCTTTTCTTTTTGCAGGGAGTCAGCAGTCTCAGGATCAAACGAGTCGCAGAAGTGGAAGCACTGGAGAGAAGCACAGTGAGAACGGGGTGAGGCTGTTAGTGGTATTATCTAAGTTATTTGAAGTAGAAATGTACTTTTACAGAAGGAACCAGCTCCTCGGGCCATTATAAAGTCCCTCGTAGGTGCACGACTGGATAACGATAACAAGAGACGAAAATAGAAACAAAATCAATATCATTACTTAAACAAAAGGAAATTTTCTCCGCCCCGTCTTCAGCTCTGAACAATATTCATAATATTCGAGGGCCCATTGTGCTGTTAAAGATTTAAGCTACTTAGCTAGACGGCGTTAGTACTGATTCCCAAGAGCCGTTTTGTTCGCGCTATTCTGACATCTGCCTTTGACCAAACCCCGGCACGTTGTTCTAATCGTCACTAGACGATTAGCTCTGCGTGATATATCTTATATAAGTAGTTTTAGGCGTGTTCGAGGGTAACATCACGGACCTTGGTGACGCACCACGTTTCCACACCACATTTCCCTCTCAGGTGTCCCCATTGTTGTGCATGTTGAACTCTCTCTTCGGGATGGGTGTTCTCGGAGATATGAATGAGTCTGGTAAGAGCGGCCTGTGGCATCCTTTCTCTCTCCGACCAGCCGTCCCAGATTTCACAAAAGCAAAGTGTTGCGTTCAAGGAATTGTAGCTAATTCGACCTTGAGGGGAGGAATCCAGCACAGCAGGAAATGGAAGGGTTTTTGTTTTTAAAAAGCAGGGCTGTAGCACAAAAGCACCCCGAAGCCATTCTTGCTATTATCCAGTAAAACCGGTTTTGACCCTGTCAGGAAGCATCACACGGTTATAGTTTTACGATTCTTGAAATTGGCTACTGTTCAACTCTTCGAAACCTATTAACCTCCACCAAGCAAGAACCACTAACTTACCGCTGCTTTGGTGCAAACGTTATCAGCTCCCACCGCCGACTCTGCTCAGCTTCCACAGCGCCGAGGCCCAGTTGAGTTTTTTTTTTTTTTTTCCTAATATCCGATTTAGCGGATTATATCTGTCGGCCCGCCGGATGACATAACGGGCCCTAAGAGGATCACTGCGTCGGATTTTCCAGGGCTGCTGCCCAACCCCCCTTTCACCCCCCCCCCCCACCCCCCCATCCATGGGCTTCATCCTTTGGAGAGGACGCTGCCTCGTAAAGAGCAGAGGTGCCTCGAGGGAGCGCTTCCACGATCACACCATCACAATCGATATATTTTAATGTCACATTTTAGCACGCAGACTTGATGATGACAGAGTTTCGGCGGTATTCAGATGTCTCATTTACTCCCGAGTGAGTCGACAAAATAGGAATCTTTAGCCTAATGGTGTTTTCTAGCAAGAAAGTGTGTGGACACTTTCTCATTCAATGAAATCATGAAAATATTATTCATTAATGACTGATTGTATTCATTGCTCTATATATGTTAATGTCAATTAGATGAGGATGATTATTTCTATTATCTCTTAATCTGCAGTTAATGTTGATGAGCTGATGGACCCTTAGGTCTTTTTTTTTGTTTTGTTTTCCCTCCCGATCAAAATCAAATATTGTGCTCTTACAAAGTTCTTTGCTCTTCAGAACATTATCACGCAAGTGTTAATCATGAATAATAACATTCAAAATTATAATCCTGATGATTATTTTATCTACATGATAATGTCTCATGTATTGCTCTCCATTCCAGCCACGTATGGATCTATAGAGCAGTGAAGAGCGACGGCTGCTCCTCCGGCTCCCAACCACCATTTAGATATTATCTGTACTGCTGATACTGAAATTGAAGTGTTCACAGATTTAACTCGCAACTGAATGTTGTTGTTCTGCCAAATTGCGTGAGGAAGACCAGTGGCTAACCTTTCTTTAAGCTCATCGTACAATATTACCATTGAAATGAGTTTTCCTCCTCGTGAACGCAGCCTTTCACCCGCATTTCATAGTATGGAAGCACCCAACAAGCAATTACTGATGGAAATGTATAAAAATGCTTCTGTATCAGCCATCACCGTGCAGATTTCAGTGTTTTGTTTAACACTTCTTGTGTGTGTGTGTGTGTGTGTGTGTAGGTGGGGAATCAGCGCGTTGAGCTCACGCTGTCAGAGCTGCAGGAGATGGCCACCCGGCAGCAGCAGCAAATCGAGGCTCAGCAGCAGATGCTTGTCGCAAAGGTAAAGTCTTCTCAGTTTTCTCTTAATATGAATGGAAAGTTAAAAGAGTTGGATGCTTCACAAGACAACTGCAATTTCCTCCCGATGTTCCAGTTTAACAGTCACGTCTGAAGCACCACCTCAGAATTACACAGGAAATTATGTTAGAAAATTGGTCAGTCCTTACCAAACCTTCCCTTAAGGACTAAATACACTCGCGTTGCTCTACTCTGGTCCAAAGAGGGCGTGCCATGACCCGAAACCGGGACAAACGTTATGTAACAAATGAGATGGGAGGCAGGATGAGTCACTGTGCTGCGATTGTCCAGTTTGTCAGAATTCATACTTCATACCGTCTTTATGGAAACTCATGCACAGACATCGCCGTGTTTACTCGAGCATGTACATAACTCATGGTTTTCAGGACCAGGGATACTACCGTTTTTTTTTTGTCAGTTCAGTCACAAAAAGGAGATTTCATCACGTAATGGGAGGAATAAGAAGCTTCACACAACCAGTCGACCAGCTCAGTGCCCCCACTGAGGCTGACCACCAGGATCAGTCATGCAGGATGAAGCCCAGCGCAGACCTGCGGATAGAAAGTCATTCGTTGCCTTTGTGGTAGTCGGGGGGGGGGGGAATAGGCCCTGCAGTCATTTGGAAACCTGGGCCTGTCATTTCCTATTTTAGGATCTGAACTGGAGCAGTTCTCAGTTGGATGAAGTCATCTGATCCGAACAGTCAGTCTTGACGAATCACAGCATTTCATTTTGTGCATACAGTGGAAGGATTTAGCCTAGTTTCCGGGCATGTTTGGGGCTGCATCGTGTTTTATTTCCTGTTGCCAATAAATAAAATAAAAAACGTCCATCCCTCTGAAGGAGCAACGCTTGCGTTACCTGAAGCAGCAGGAGCGCCGTCAGCAGCAAACCGTGTCAGAGAGCGAGAAACTGCAGAAGCTTAAGGAGCGCGTGGAGAGCCAGGAGGCAAAGCTCAAGAAGATCCGGGCCATGAGAGGCCAGGTGGACTACAGCAAGGTCATCAACGGCAACCTGTGTATGTATACTTTGAATGTGCACATCATTCAATGACTATACGGTGCGATTGAGTCGTTTTTTTCCTCGTAACAAACAAGCTGACCTTGTGTCTTATTTATTTTTCGTTCCCCACATCCAGCGGCAGAGATCGAGCAAGTCAGCAGCCTGTTCCAGGAGAAACAGGCCGAGTTGCAGTCGGCGGTTTTGAGGGTGGAGCAGCTCAGCCTGCAGCTGGAGGACCTGCGCAAGGGGAAGCTCAACGGCATCCAGACCGCCCTGGGCAGCCAAGTCACCGGCGCCGCCGCCCTGGAGCTCCGCAAACTCTACCAGGAGCTGCAGGTACCGTGTAGTAGGAATACGCCTTTTGTTGAGCCATGTTGTCTTCACCCGCTGAAGTTTTTGCCGCTGCGTTTTGTCGCCCTCCACAGATCCGGAACAAGCTGAACCAGGAGCAAAACAGCAAGCTGAAGCAACAGAAGGATCTCCTCAACAAACGCAACATGGAGGTGACGCTCATGGACAAGCGCATCAGCGAGCTGCGGGAACGCCTCTACAAGAAAAAAGCTGAGGCACGTCAAAAAGAAAACCTTCCCGTAAGAACAAGAGCGTGCAACGCGTCCCCTCGTTAAGACTCTTTTTGTGTGACAAAAGCCCCCTTTGAGCCAGTGGGAATTCCGTCCCGACAAAACAGGCCAAAATACAAGTCAAATAGTTAAGAAATCATGGCTACCGACTTGTTTGTTCTTAATACATGAGATGTCTCCATTTACATCTTTAGTGTTCCCCCTGTTGACTGTCCTGATGCTTGAATCTGTTCCCGACTGTCTTTATAGCTGAACAGAGCCAACGGGCCTCCCTCTCCCCAGCCGGCTACCGGTACTCTCGGCCGCGTAGCTGCCGTCGGGCCGTACATTCAGGTTCCTGTACCGGGTCGACAGGAAGGAGGCTACAACGTTCCACCGGATCCCCTCAAGCCTCAGACCCTCGGGGTTAACAACCAAGCCAACCACGGCCGCATCAAGTCAGGTTGGTTGAAAACCCGCAACGTTACAATTGCAGATTTCTTGGCACCTCTCCCACAAATAAAATTAATTTCCCTGTAAAGCAAAACTGTAGTAGTGGAAACCAGTTGCTACACTATTTGTAGTTTTGATTGGAGATTTATGAAGGAAGCAGGAACGTGGCCAAGGCGAGAGCATAGTGTCTGGATTCTGGATTAATTACTCCCACAAGCAGAAGTCTAGCGACACATCTTGCATGTCCTGAAATCCCGCCCCCGGGGGCCACCGACTGTTACAGTTGTTTTCCTTCCTGCCTGCACTTGATTTCCTTTTTCCTTCCTCTCTAACCTTGTGTCTCTACCTGTGCTGTGCACACCGTGGCTTCCCTTTCCTCTCCGGCGCGTCGGTGCTTTTCCTCTTTCCCCGTGACATCTCTGTTCTCACTGGGTGCTGGGCGGGGGCAACTCTTTCCCGGGGCAGACGGCGTGCGCAAGCCTCCCGGCCCCTGGAAGGTGTCTGATTTAGACATCGTTGTGGACCCGGTGCCCTCGGCCCTTCCGGAATCGCACCCGGGCACCGCAGCCTCCACGGGCTCTGACGGCTCGTCCCGTGAGTGCACAGCGCTGCGTTAACAAGAGATGGCACCTACTGAACCTTCTCTCTCGGTTGTAGCACGGGATCCTTGCATTTGGAAATCTCATACTCTGTTTGATTGGCCACGAATTGAAGATTTGTCAGAATAAGCTCTGTCCAATCGCTCCCTCAGCCCCTCTCCAGTCGCATCCCCATCTGATGTTTTTTTATGCTGCGCAAAACTAATTCACTGTAAAAGTAATGGAACAGATTTTCCCCACAAGCTGACCTGCACAGCTGGAGCATCTGCACTCTGTTAACGCAAACAATGGCTGACCGATGGAAGCGTCCTTGTTTGGCGTCATTAGGTTCTCCTGCCAGCGCAGCGAACATGTTGACTTTTTCCATTTGGAGGGTTTCCTCTCTTGATTGGCTAATGACGTCAAAGCAGCAGTCAAAAACTGCAGAAATGTGAAGCTCTCAGTGGCAGCCGCCGTAGTGCAGAAGAAAGCATCCCTGACAAAGCGCTGCTGGTCCCCGTCTGTGTTTGTGCACTTCTGAGAAGGTTCAATGAGTTGAGCGCCTCCTAAATACACACACAAAATGTTTTAGGCTAATTTTCCATCCCCCAGTCCGCCTAACCTTAACCATCACTTCACATCGCCACGACAACCGAGCCTGGAGAATCACTTAACACGCACAAGGGAATGAACTTGTGCGTGTTAAATTGTCATCGTATTCACTTAGCAACTGTCACTGGGTAACTGTGACGACGCAGTTCAAGCTGTTTGCTTCTAGACTCCTGTAGTGTCTGTAGAACTGCTCCACAATTACTGCATTAGTCTAAGAATATATTGGAAGCTGATTTTTAAACAGATTTCCCTTTAATGTGGATACATTGATTGTTTGTTTTAAACTTCCTGTACAAAAAAGCCTATTGGAAATCTGAAAAGCTGTGATTGACTTTTGAGACTTTTTGGATGTTTTTAAGAGTGCTGTTGTAATATCATATAACTACCTTCTTGTGGAATTGTGTCACAACCATCGTTGTGGTTTTCTTTTTCTTTTTAACCTATTCTCAAATCCTTTTTGTACTCCACAAGTAATCAGATTTGTCTTAAAACAAACGGTATCTTCTACTAACTCATATTTACCAAAATACTAATGCAGATACATTCATTTTCATCATTGCTGTGAAGTGAAGGCTCAGGATTTGTATCCTATTGATCCATAGCAATGCATGTATGCATAGGAAAAGATGTAAAATCTGATGACCTAAAATATCTCTTAATGCGTCTGGTTAATGATGATGGGCTTCTCAAAATCCTGAACCCTCCGTTCATCACCAGTCCTCGGTCAAAATGGTACACGTATGTGTTCTTTGTGATTGATTAAAAATGTCACACATGTTGTTGAAATCCCGTCACCCATATTCCACTTCATGTGGTTTATCACATCTTTCACATTTAAAAAAATGCACCATTTTGACCTGCCGGATGTGTGGATGTGCTTTGTCATTACCGTGACTAATGCCTCAATCACTCGTCACTCACCGTGTCCCGTTTGTTCCCCCAGCTAATGATTCAGGTTGGCCTACTTTAGGAAAGACCAACGCGTCTCTAAAGCCCCCTGAGAGACGGGACTCTGGGGCTGACACCCAGGGCAAGAGCCCCCCCTCAGGCACCTCCGTCGCTCCAAGTGCAGAAAAGGTTTGTCCTCTTTCTTCAGATCCGTCCGATGTTTTTGCAGCTTCTTACCTCGGATGTCATTTCACATTTTAATTATTATGTATTTTTTTCATTAATGGGTATTTGTCTGCGATTTCAGGCTTCTTCGCAGGACGGCAAAATGGCCGCGTCCTCCCCCGCCATATCCAAGCCACAGCCGCCCCCCTACGGCTCCCACCTCACCGTCGCGCACTCGGCCAGCTCCTTGGAGCGGCGCAAGGACGTGCCCCCTCCCCGCCCGCTGCCGAACCCGCCGGCTCCCGCTTGGCCCCGCGTCGCCCCCTCCACGGGCTCCTCCTCCCAGCAGATCCAGCAGCGGATCTCTGTGCCGCCGAGTCCCACCTTCCAGCCCAACGCGCCGCTGTTCCCCCCTGGGCTGAGCGAGCGGCTGGACGCCCCGCCCGCTGTGGCCGTGCGCCCCTTTATCCCGGACAGAGGGTCGCGGCCTCAGTCGCCCCGAAAGGGCCCGCCCACCATGAACTCAAGCTCCATCTATCACATGTACCTCCAGCAGGCGGCGCCAAAGAGCCAGCCACTCAAGTCTGCCCTCAAAGCAGGTAAGGGTAAGGCAGGGATTTGTGAGACCTCGCATACCGGGGGGTGGGGTATCTACAGTATCTCTTTTATTGTTGCTGCTACTGACTAGATAACAGCATAATCTGGTATCAAAATCTGGCATTAGATCTGTATCTCAATCTTTATTGCGACTGAAGACTATGTAAAAATAGCTTTTAGTCGGATCGGTATATATATTTTTTTATTATTTTTTCTGTGGGTAAGAAAAAGAAATTGATAATGAAATGTTGGCCCGTAATCATGTGTCAAGGACAAATGCTATAAATGGGCTTATGTCAGCCTCAAATATACTTGTTCTTCCCTGATTTTATGTTTTTTGAAATTAAGTACATTTAGGTTTTGGATAGTGAGTAAACGACAAAGAATCTTACGACGTCTTTCTGGGAAATATTGATGGCCAATTTTAACTTTTGAACATTTTCTATCTTGTCAATAAATAAATAAAACATTTGTCAGGTGAATTGGGGATGAAAATAAAAAATGATGTCAATGACCTCCAGTTCAATCTCCCACTCTCTCTGTCTCCAGTATATGGGAAGCCCGTCCTGAACCCCAGCTCGACTCCGCCCTCCCCTCTGCCTTTCGTCCAGGCGGGAGGGGCCTTCCCATTGCTCCAAGGCCCCGCGGGCGGCGAGGATGCTCTGGACGGGGAACTTGATGTCCCCGATTTCTTCCAGCACCCGGAGCCGTTGGCGCCGCCTCCCAGTGTGGAGAACATCCCTCGACCGCTCAGCCCCACCAAGCTGACGCCCATGGTGCACTCTCCGCTGCGCTACCAGAGCGACGCCGACCTTGAGGTGCTCCGCAAAAAGCTGGCCAACGCTCCGAGGCCACTCAAGAAGCGCAGCTCCATCACGGAGCCGGAGGGGCCGAGCGGACCCAACATCCAGAAACTGCTCTACCAGAGGTTTAACACTCTGGCGGGAGGCATCGAGGGGAGCGGAGTCGGCGGGTCAACCGGTGGCAACGGCGCGGGTAGCGGAACGCCGTTTTATCAGCCGGCTAATCCCCCCGCGTATCAAGGAGGCGACTCTGTGACCGACAAAGACAACGGTAACCTCCCCTCGGAGACGCCGGGGGCGGAGCAGCCGGGCTTTGAAGCTCCGCCTCCATCGACGGACACAAACGACAACGAGCCGCCGGAGATGGATCCCGCCGAGGCGGCAGAGGACGACGACGACGATGACGACGACGACAACAACAACAACACGGGAGGCTCTGAGTCGTTGCTGCCGAGCCCCGTGCTGGAGGCGTCCACGCCGGAGGAGAGCGGCGCGCTGGTCTCGCAGCCCCTGGTGAGAGACACTCACCTGTCGCATTCTAAAGAGAGGTTTAGAACAGATGAACTAACATCTCCTTCCTGCACCTTCACAGGACAAGCGCACCAACCTGAAGAAGCCAAACTCTGAGCGCACGGGCCACGGCTTCAGGGTGAAGTTCAACCCTCTGGCCCTCCTGCTGGATGCCTCGTTGGAGGGAGAGTTTGACCTCGTCCAGAGGATCATCTATGAGGTATGTCACGACCGTGTGAGTATACTTTTGATTTATCTGCAATTGCACGCTTTCGGTGATACGCACTCATCTTTTGATCTGGGTCTGTCTTTTTTTTAATTTTTTTTATTCCAGGTGGAAAACCCTAGCACCGCCAACGACGAGGGCATCACGCCCCTGCACAACGCCGTGTGTGCGGGACACCACCACATAGTCAAGTTCCTGCTGGATTTCGGTGTGAATGTCAACGCTGCAGACAGTGACGGGTGGTGAGCGATGACGCACGTTAGTCAGGTGGATTTCTTCCCGTTGTTTTTATTTCTACATTTCGCTTGACTTTCCCGTCGGTCTCAACAGGACTCCGCTTCACTGCGCCGCCTCCTGCAACAGCGTTCATCTCTGCAAGCTGTTGGTGGAGTCGGGGGCGGCCATCTTTGCCAGCACCATAAGTGACGTGGAGACGGCTGCAGATAAATGCGAGGAAATGGAAGAGGGTTACATCCAGTGCTCCCAGTTTCTATACGGTGAGAAACAACCCATCACTCTTAAAAAGACTGCAATTTGAATTGGATAACGACACTCTGTTTCGGACATTCCCCTGCAGGTGTTCAGGAGAAGATGGGTGTCATGAACAAGGGCACCGTGTACGCTCTGTGGGACTACAAAGCTCAGAACCAGGACGAGCTTGCGTTCGGGGAGGGGGACGCCATCACCATTCTGCGGCGACAGGACGACAGTGAAACCGAGTGGTGGTGGGCGCAGCTGGAGGACAACGAGGGCTACGTACCCCGGAACCTGCTGGGGGTAACGACAAAATATATCACATTTAGTCTGATTCAACTAAAACGGTCGTGGTCTCATTTGTTTATCCTCATTAAAGACTGAAGAGCTGAAATCACGAAAGGTTTATCTGATGGCACAAAACTACTAACGTTTGATATTCTTGTTAAAGGGGTGCTTAAAATCAGCTTTTCATTCTTTCAAGTTTTCAAGCCTGATGCAAATCTGCAGACTATCTGATAAGCCAGAAAGGACTTTTTTGACTGATTGGCGGGTTGAGTTTCAACATTGGTTGTTGCCGCTATTCACTGCTTTCATTTGATAGGATTTCGACAAATCGACTTAAGTCACGGGTTTGGTTCAGCGACAAAGTACATACTAACAAACGTGAATAACAATCAACCATGTCATCTCCTGTTTCTGTTTGCTCTCTGCAGCTCTATCCAAGGATCAAGCCTCGTCAGCGCTCTCTAGCATAGCGTCTCACTGCACCGACCTCTGGCCGTCGGCTGAACTAGTGACCGAGCCAAGAGCCGAGAAACAAAGGGGCCCCGTGCTGCGCCTGCTCCCCGCGGCCGTGACCTCCCCACAGCCCCTCTTTTGTCTTTTTCTCTCCGATGCAGCGGGCAATAAACACTAAGCACACACATACACAAGCAAAGGCCAAAATCTGTTAAGCCTGATCCCGTTCTCTCACACCTCCCCCTCCCCACCTTTCAGCCTGGTGCTCTGTCGCCGCCCCAACGTGATCTTCCCCGAGTCAGCGTCGGCTCCGTGTCCGACGTCGACCAGGAGAATAACACACTAACCCGTGTCTCAGTATTTTCTCGCAGTGGTCACACTTCTCCGGCCACGCGCTCTGTGGTGAAACTGGTTGCATGACACTCAACGGCGACCGAAAAATTAAGCCCCCCCCCCTTCTCCCCCCTGTGGTGAGATGGTGCTGATTTCTGTTGGTGAAATTTGCTTTGAATTACGGTTCATTAGTTTTAATGCAAAATGGAAAAAAACGGACCCTCATGCACGAAAAACGAACTAACAGAAAAAACGTGCTTCGTGTTCGATTTTGCTGTAGTCTAACCACCAAAGATAAATATAGATTTGACAATTACCCTCTAATCATTAACAGCTCCCAGGGGTTAACGTCCATCTTGATATTGTCACGATTAAGAAAGGAAACTGTTGTGAATCCAAAGTGTTAACGACACGGTCCAGTCAGAACAAATCACACGTAATAAAGAGGAATATAGATCATCAGCACACATCATTTGAGGACTTGGTTTTTCTCGTCATTGTTCAGAATCTGGATGCAGGGCAATCCAGTTTTTCTGTTAAATGGGATTCCAAGATCGGTTAAGCTGTGTGAAAAAACTGGATTTTTATGTGTGGTAATCTGATCTCTGAAGTGAAGAAATACTGCTGTTTCCAAAAAAGGATACTGTGATGCGAATGGTTGACAAACTGTATTTTGCGTTACCAAAAAAAGGATTTCTGTAGGTCGTTTTTGTGTAAAATATATCTCTTACGGTATGGTTGTCATTCGGGACTTGACAGTGGTGACACGGGAAAGAATGGCTCCTCAGACAGAAACGCGATAGTTTGCTAAGTTTAAAGTCATTAACAGTATAGTGTTTTTAAACGTACAAGTTGGTTCTCACTTTGAAGATTCATGCATTTGTTTTTCCTGACTTCCGGCACCGGATTAGATTTACAATCAAACTCGACAACATGGCAAGACGACCATGAAAAGGACACAAGTGCAAGAAAATGAAGGACACTCCAGACACTGTGCTTCTAAACCACTGAAATCATCCCTGGAACCGTTACACAAAGTAATGTTAACAAACCCCACTTGAAACACTTAATCTCAGGACCATCGTGGTGCTGCTGACACTGTTCCACCACCAAACTAGTGATCGTATTTATATTTTCTATCTCTACCAAACATCTCCTTCATTTTAGTAGCGTACCAAACCTACAAGACGCTACAAAATTTGAAAAAGAAAAAAAAATATCTCTCACGGGTAAAAATGATTGACGTTATTTTGTGTGAAATGTGAATCCCGGGTTCTCTTCCTCCTTCAGGTATTCACCATTCCAGTAACACTCTCACGTGTGTTGTATGTCTCACCACTTAAAAGTCCTTCAGCCTGTTCTGAACCTGGAGTGAGTGAGTGAGTGAGTGAGTGTGATGCCACGTGTGGCCCAGGGGCTTAAATCTGTACATAGTGTGAGGAGACGTGCTGTGTGTTTGCCGTATGTACAAACGCTGTACTCACAGGTTGAATTGTGTAAATGTGAATAATAAAACGGAAGCTCTGGCATGACTTGACGTCTTTCAGTGTTGTATCAGGGAGAGGAGGCCGCGTGACGTTTTACGACTCGTGGAAATGTATTTATTTTTCCTAAAAACGCAGTCGAGCGCGATTTACTGAGGAGCAGCCGTCTTAAGTGTCTGTAATGAAAAAGGGAGAGCCAGTGAAAGAGGATCACCGCTGTTGGTGGCAAACGACCCAGAGCCGAGTCGTGGGGCTACTGGTCTAATTTGACCAAACGAACCGGTACAGAGGTCGGTAAACTAAAGTCCATAAAGAATTCAATATTTTAGTTGCTTTTGAATCCGATTGAATAGTTGAATATGTGGCCCTGTGCCCACGTGGATTATTTGCTTCCAGTCTGACAAAAAGGACTATTTACTGTTCTTATGGCCTCTGTGTTGCCACAGCAGTTAATACTTAAGTTATTTTGCTTATAAACTTACACTTGTGTGTATAGAATTAAAAAATAATCATCTCATGCACACTCAAATGATGGAGTTTATCTTTGCACCACCAGAGGACACCAAATCATATTACAAGAAGTATTAACCCCCCCCCCCCCCCCCCATTTGAAGTGATGCTATTTGTTTTCCTTTGAAATTGTGTAGTTTTTCAGACCTGCCTCTTACGTTTTTGCCTTTTGCTCAGTGCATTGCAGGTGAATGGGACCTCACACACAAACACAACATTTAGCATAAACACTGTCCTGTTTTTTTGTTTTTGTCATCATGCCACACACGGTCTACAGATTCAACAGGGAGGAGGTTTACATCCGGGGACTGGAGTTTGATCTGATGTGAGCAAAGCGCGGCTCTGTTCGCTGGTATGTAGGTGAGGCTGTGGAGGAGGAAGGGATCCCTGAGGTCACAGAAGACTTGGCAGCTCTGGAGAAGGATAATGAGGAGGCTGTACTCCATTCTGTTACGGGTGATGGTGAAGAAGAGGGCGAGGAGTAATGGAACATTTAAAAAAACATTTTAAACAGGAGAGATAATTCATATGTTTGTGATGTAAAGTGCCAGTTTGTCTACGGTATCATTAAAATTCCTGTGATGTCTGTTTGGTACTAAAAAAAGCAAGAGATGTTCACTGTCAAGGGTGGGGGAGAATAAGGGGACATAAAGGGGCTACTGAAGATATTGATTCTTGAATGTGGTTCAAAATCAAATGCTGCCAATCCGATAAATGTTCAGCGCCTGCACAATTAAAATCAACATGCCTTGCATGTTTTCCAGGACATCTGTAGTACTCATTGTTTACATTTTACATACATACAGGAAATATGAATAATAAATAAAAACTGGAAGTCTGCACCCTTATTGATTAGATATTCTTAGAAATAAGTTATATTTTATCTCAAGAAATTTTACCTGCGACTGGTATCGCCCTGGTTTGTGAGAGGAGCATTGCTGACGTCCTACACTACAATACCCAACAACCACCGGGAACAAAGGACCACGCATGCGCGCTAACCGCTCAACTAAATCGATGACATCACGAGCAGCTCGGACCAACCGGTCTGTTGAATTACCCTCGAGCCGTCGGTCCTTTTTTTTTTTTTTTTAATTTCTCCCGCAGCTTCACTTCTCTGCCGACCCGATGAACTTGTGGACGCGGTGACCGAGAACAATGTTCAGCGTTACGAGGTAAGGACGACGTCAAAAAGTCTTCAACTGAACGCCTAAAAACAAAAGAGAAAAAAATCGGTCGGCATTTGCATCTCGTTTGTTTTGTCCGTGGGGCGGGAGGGGGGGGACCTGTCCTCGCGGGGACACCGCGCGTCCAACGGCTCCCCACAACGACAAAAAGAAGAAAAAAAAGATCCAGGAACGGCTGTCCGTGCGGTGGTCCGGGGACCCGCGGGGGTCCACGAGCGGATCCTCGGGGGTCTCCACCCCTCAAAGAGAGCGGGAGAGGGGGGAGAGAGAGGAAAAGTCGATACGTGCTCTGGCTTGGATGTGAGGATCCCCGTGATCGTTAATGTCCGGTAGATTTATGTAACTAAAGGTCCTTCTTTCCTTCCTCTACCTTTAAGCATTTTACTTTGAAGGACTGAAGGTGTGATTCATGGGCATGAGGTGAGAATAGTAACTTATTAGTAACCTTGGCTACTGATTCCTTTATTTGACCCGGTGTTTAAAGTGTAGCGTGACATATGCTGATTATTGTGTTGTTTTTACAGACAAAACAAAAACAGACCAAAACAAACGTTTTTGATGATGTCAAGTGTGACCAAGATGTTGGCCATTTTACAGTTAAATAATACTTACTGGTGGTTCTGAGGGGATGAACTATGCAACTTTGGTAATTGCTGTTCTGCAACCTGCTATCATAAAACATTCAGCAATATTGATTACACATGTAACGCATGTGCCGGGGCAGGTTTGTCCGTGAGACTCTAATCTGCAGTCAAACTCCAACGTGCCCTCATTGGTTTTTGTGGGGATTACGTTTTGTCGTGTGTGTGTGTGTGTGTGTGTGTGTGTGTGTGTGTGTGTGTGTGTGTGTGTGTGTGTGTGTGTGTGTCGAAAGTCAGTGTTGGTCATCTCTCGGCGTGTCCCAGTACCACGTTGTCAGTAAATTGGCTTCCCACAGTCTCTCGGGCCCTCGTAAAGCCACACTACCCCTGATGAAAGGAACCGGCCCCTGGGCCTTTCAGACACGCGATACTTCACCTGTTCTCAGTTAATATTCAGGTTTTATCGCTTCGCTGGGAAGTGGAACGAAGCCCCAACGCAGGTTATCGGAGCACAATCCTTCCAGCGCGGCGGCTCACTCTCATTCGGACGCTCGTCAGAAAAGTCCTGCATTCCCGAGAATTAAACGGCACTAAATCATGGAGGGGGGGGCCTGTGCGTGCCTGTAACGGGCCGCTGCGGTGCGATCCGCAGACGTGTTTTCACTGTCAACACGGGAGAAACCTGACGTGGCGTACCGTGCTATTATTTTGTCCACAGTGTTGATGCTCAGACAGGGAGTCGGCTGGTGCCAGGTCGGCGTGGACGGCATTGAATCGCAGGTCTTGTTTTTCTGCGAATGATTAGTATCTGTTGGAACGGCATGCTCTCCCCCAGCAGATGATGTGATAGACCCATCACAGATATTGGCGGCCATTTAATGCTTTAATGCACAACAAATCATCTACCAGTACAGGTTATTTCATACAGGCCGTAATTTGAAATCCCAATTTTGCCTCAAGCGTCTTTACGTTAGTGATTATAAGATTGATTAAGAGTGGAAAGTCACGCTTTGGGTAGCCAGTGTGCCTGACTGTAAACCTGAAGATTAGATCATCAAACACAATAGGCCTTGCATGTAGTCAGACAAGCTCGTGCCGTGTGTCTAATAAGTTGACATTGGCAGCCGAACCAGTCGCCTTTTTAACAATCACCAGCACGCCAAGTGGCGGTGCTTCCTCGTCGCCGCCACGGCCTCCGGCTACAGCCACCCGCACCGCCCCTTGGTTCTTAGACGGCGGTTGTTTGTTGATGTTTCGTCCCGTTGTCACAGGCGCTGCCGGCGGAAGCAGAGATGGATAAGGAGATAAAGAACTTTCTGTTGGCCCTGGTCCCTTATCGGGGGATCGGCGGCGGCGGTATTGTACCGGCTGTGGAGCGCTCCTGGAGCTCTTTCTGTAAACTGGGTTAATGAACTGAGTGTTACGTTTCACAGGAGTGGCATCGAACCTGGGAGGGCAGAGGCGTGGAGGCGGAGGAGGGGGTGGGGTGTCATAGACTGATTATTTTCTCAATGGCGGATGTCAATAAGGCGTGGCTGTAAAACAGCTGAGCCCCTCAGACCCCTCCCACCCCCCCTCCACCATATCTCAGCATGGTTTCCGTAGGTCGATGATGCTCAGAGGGAGGAGTTGAGTAGAATCTGTTTCTATGTCGGCTTTCTTTTTAGTGTCCCGAAGATGTTCGTGTGGAAACCTGTTTTACTATTTCACACGCGCCCAACATGTGACCATGTCCGTAATTTGTTGGTGTTTTGTGTAAGTCGGCCACGAATGGCTCTGAGAAAAGCAGCCGATCCCGTCGGTGTACTTGGCACGTAGTTGGTAGACTCGGTTTAGCCAGTGACTCAGGATGCATGTTTCATCCCTAATTTCCTTCCTGTACTCGCTCCACACAGCTGGTATCTTGTGACCGTGTACCGTGTACTGGGAGACCATATGTTTGCCGTTACCATTTCTACATTGGTGTCTGTGCCTTTCCATGTCACGGTGGGTGTGGCACATTATGGAAATGTTGCAATTTTAGACGATTAAATGTAAAGTCAAGATGATGGACCTTATTTCTCAGGTATTTAAGTAAGTCGATGGGTATTTTGCTTTGGATCGACAATTTGTCCCTTTTTACACAGCGAGTGTTTCAGAACCAGCAGCTTTCTTTTCTGTCCGACTAGTGTTTCCCTCGACGAAGTGATCTAGAGCAGTTTGGGGGAGCACTTCCTCCGGTGTCGGAGCTTCGCGTTCTCCGATCCAGATCTCTCTCCGGATCCTGCGGGACAAACTGAGGACCTGCAGCGCTCTGCCGGCCCGTCACAACAATAGGCCTGTGCGACTGTGTGAATGATCCTTTCTTTGTGCGCTGTGCTTCACTTGGGCCAGACAATAGCTTCATTTTGCATCCCTCCTCTGTCCGAGCCTGCTCTGTCACCATGGCACCCCTGCCATGCGCCCCCCCCCCCCCCCCCCCCCCCCGCTATCCCCCCCACCTCTCAGTCTGGCCCGGCCTTGCACTCGCTGTCGGGACAGCTGGGCCTCGACAGCCGCTTCTGGTCACACCCCGAGACCCGAGCTCGCATTGTGAGGATTGCTGCAATGAAAAGTAGACCTCCGCGTTAACAAAACCCCAACGGTGACGCCAAACTTGAGCGTAACGCAAGCCGGGATTGTCTTTCTTTCTCCAAAAAACGATTCTGGGGTTTCCTGCGTTGTTTTAGAGCGAAGGCAGCCAGCCACACCTGGGACGAGGACCACCTCCTCTCTTCTGTATCGAGACGAATGTAGTACACTTGGAGACATGGTACTTGGTGCAGCTATCGTTTAGGAAGTCACACGAGACAGGAACATGGAGGGCACTTGTACTGTATATTAGACTTGATACTTGTATTATTAAAGCCCTGCTTATAGCCTTTCGAAATATGTTGGGGCTTGTACATTTTTATAGTAACCCCCCCCCCCACCAAATTATACCCTTCCTCTTCTAGGGGGGGTACAGATAAACAGTTGCACACCGCACGTCCCCTCTCCAGACCGCTGACTCCCGACCCCCAGGATTGTTTAGAGGTCATAGGGCAGCGCACCCTTCTTCCAGCTCGGCCTTCGGTGGTGGCAGATTTTTAATTAACGGCCTTAAGGTCGGCAGCTTTCAGACCCTTTGGTGAGTAATTGATCCTTCATGTCATTCCCTATTTCCCCAATTTTTATTTAACAATAAATGTATAATAAAAAGACTGTCCACAGCAATAACTGTCTGCAGATATCAATCAATACATTAAGATGAATTTGCTGTTCAAACCTAACATGCCGGACTCATTAGACCCCCCGCCTGTCTGCGGAACTACACTTGTGTGACTCGTGTGTTTTCAAAGCCCAGCCCATCACTTGTTGTTGCAGTACTGACTCATCTGCACCAAGCAGCCTGCCTCCGGAGTAACTGCACTGACTTCTGGTTCTATTGCTAGAACTGGGTGACCTGTGAAAATGTATTCTGGGCCGATCTGAACTTGTTGCAGTTGTGCCTTCGACAGCCCAGCACAAGCTGTGCTACTTCTGATGCCTGCAGAGATGCTGTTTGTACCGGCGTTTTTAAAAAAACACCTTTTCTAGTCTAATTTTGGCACAAAAGTTCATTTGGACTCAAGGGTGAACTATGGTAAAAGGTCTTGATAACGAAGCAATGAAATGTTTTACGAACATGGATGTGAACTGGAACATGACTGGCTACCATATCTATCTAAATATCGCTTGTTTTAATTCTGCAGACAATAAAGTTGATCCATTATGAAAAAGGGAAATATACAAGACCAAAGTACAGAATAAGTGAGATCTTTAAATAAACGATAATAGAGGACATGATGGTTTTGTGCACACTGAGCTGTAATTTCCTCCCAAAGCTACAAAGATGAAACCCTCTAACTGCTCCCATCTCAAAACGGTTATAAACGCGCTATTCACTGGAGTAAACGTTTCGTAACACATAATTCCTGCTTGAGTGCCTGTCATCTGGACGGACATGATAGTCTCAGGCTCTCACAGTGTGTCTCATGACCGAGGCCACGCTTACTCGTATGTCTTGTTCTCCTCCTTGCGCCGGTTTTCTTTTTTGCTAATCGATGGCTTCGCTTTGCGTCTCGCCGCTCCAAAGTTAGAAAAGTGACTGTCCCCCCCACCCCCCCCCCCCCCCCGGCGGGCCGAGAGGATCGAGGCAAAACTCAGATCACCATGACAATGAGCCGCGTCCAAATGAATGATGGCTCCAACAAAGGGGAGCATGTGTGTCCTGTACGCGTATGTGTGTGTGGGGGGGGGGGGGGGGGGGGAGGCAAGTGGGATTCATGACCGCCTCCACCTCCCCCCTTTTGTTCTCGGCACATTATCGGTGTTAATCCCCAAAGCGGGGAAGCTGGAAGGAAGATGTTTTTTTGGAGTGAGTCCACATTCGTGGTGGGTCTCTTACCGTCTTGGTGTTTTTGTTGTTTTAGGTTCCAGCTTCCAACTGGTCGGCCGCCAGCGCTCTGTGCGGTCGTCAGGTCACGCCGCTCCTGGTGTTTGTTGTAATAACGGCTCAATCACGGAGAGCTGACGGCTGTTCGTCGTATCGGAGAGGATCTCATTGCGCTCGCCGACGCGGCCTGTCAGTCCACATTTCCACCCGTAATACCGGAGGTCACCGCGTGTCGCAGCACATCATATGTTGTTGTATTTAAAAGAGGAGCTCGAGCTTTAATCCGACCGAAAACCGAAGCTCAGCTCAAAGGGGAAAACCTTAAGGCATCGTTTCAAGCCTCACAGGAACATTAAATATGCTTAGGAAAACTCAGTGGACCTTTTTTGCATTTGTGCATGCATTAGCAGAGTATGCAGTGCGTCCTGTTGGATTCATTCCTTTTGATTAAAGCGTGTCAGACGCCGACGTGTTCTCCTTCTCCGGATCAAACGCAAAGCACGTCCAACGCCGCCTGCAAACAGCCGGCAGATATCCGACTCGGCAGGCGGTTCGCGCCCCGGCCTGGCGTTGCTTTCATGCTGCTCCTCTATAGACACGGCGCCCCACCCTCCAGAAGACACGCTCAAGTTCTGACATGTCATCGAGCAGAGGGAAAAGCTCCTATCTATTATCCGTTAATCAGCCGTAAAATGTTGCTACTGTGTGAAATCCGGGAGTTCATAACAGCACAGAGCGAAGGATTAAGATTGGGCAAAAGTGAAATTCTTTGGGCCTTATTATGGATGTGGTTAAGTTGCTCTGCATGGTGGATGGCCTTGAGTTAAGATAATCCTCTGCACACATCATGGGAATAAATGCAGCCCTTGGTTTATTAGATTGTGTGTGTTGTGTATGTAGGCCTCTTAAGCGGAGATGTTGTTGGTATTCTGACCGTAGTAACGTTATTACCCGTTCGCTGAGTTGCCGTCTCTCTGGTGCCGGTGATGTCGGTCATGCACATTTTTACTGAATTTTGTAGAATTGGGGATTGTTTCTGAAAGCGCCTGTTTGTTATTCTTTTTTTTTATTTCGAAAGGCTGTCCGTGGCTTCTTCCAAATGACTCCCGTGAAAGTGACGCGCCCCGGACCCGCTTTTATAAAAGCGCTGTTCTTCACCATTGTTCACCGATGCGGCCGATCGGCAGGTAGCCTACCGCCACACTACCGAGGTGTCCCGGTTTCTCAGCGCGACCAGGTTCCCACAGTATAACATATCTATGTGATAACATTACTGTAGAAAAGCCGTCAAAACAGTCGGACAAAACCAGCTGCGTCAACAGCTGGATGTTCTCCGGGAGCGATTGTGTTTCATGCTTTTAGTGGCAAACCATTGTCCGGGACTGAACGGCGTCGTTATTTTGAGGTAATCCCTTTTTTTGGGGGGGGGGGGGGGGGGGGCAATCAGTTCATCCTGTCCGTTCTCTGACCCCGAGAGTAAAGTGTCCCATCAGTCTGCTTTCAGGAGAGTGAGTTGGTGAGTGAGTGACCCTGAGTCCAGGGTTGTTTGCGTGGCAGCCGTCGATAGCCGAGAGGCCGCTGGGTCGATCCCGTTAGACAGCAGGTGGCCGGGTCAGTGTCCCCAAACAATCCCCCCTTTATTTTTACTTTTTTTTTCTGCCATTTGATGTTTTTTTTAGGTTTCGTTTTTTCACCGCACTGTCCGGGCTCTGGGCTTTCGGCCTCCCCCCGGCAGGTTTCCCCCTACAGCTTTTGATATTTAGCTCCGTCCCGTCTGGCCTCGGGTTGTTTTTCCCTCTCTGTCGAGATTATAACACACACTTCCAGATAAGCAGCTTTCAGCTCAGCCAATCCAGTCGTGCAAGATGGCCGCCGCGGGCGGGTTCCCCCGGCTCGGTCTCGTACTTTGCCTCGGCGTCAGCCGACCGCCCGGGCCGGACCCTCACACATGAGGCGCAGACCGGGGGCCCTTCTTTTTTCACACGGATTTAGTCTGGTGAGCTAATTCACAGAGCATCCATGTGTGACATTAGCTAATAGCCGTGCGATGTTTTGAAGCTGTCCCCCCCCCCTCCCGAGGCAGACCGGCCGCTGATTGGCTTACGTGGGATTAACGTTGACTCTATTTGATCTGTTTGTCTGTGGATATGTTTTTCCTCTGCTGTAATGCTGGGCTGCTTTATGCTGCCTCCTCTCTTTTTTTTCTTCTTATCTCTCGGGTGAAATCGTTAACCGCTGGTTCCCTGGCGCGGTGAGCTTGGCCTACATCTGGAGGGATCAACAAGTTAAGCCACAGCCTTTTAACCCTCACGTTGTGCCAATCCGTTTCCAGCACGCCGCAGCTGCAGCCATTCACTCCACAGTCATTTTGCAGCGGTGCCTTCCGCTGCCACCGAGAACACATTTTCTCCTCGTGTACTTAATTTGATTTCAAATGTGACGGTGGATGACGGAGATGGAAATTCAGAGTTAACTAAAAAGGAGAAGTAGTTGCACATTCTACACATAATGCATTCTTTTACATAATATATTGTACGTTTATTTCTTATTCATCCAATCTACATGTGAAACTATGGGCTCTGAGAAGGATGATCAACTAAACAACTGGCAAATAAACCACTTACATTTCAGCATTGGATAAGGCTCAGAAATAAACAAACAAAATCATCAATCAGTGTGTTTACATGATGGTATAATTCAAATCTTTGCTTAGTCGGACTATGCTCTCTTTCGGGGGGAGGTGCCATTATCCCAATATACATGGCAGTGAATAAATCGAATCATTGGGCGAAAGCGTGTCATATCCGATACGATAGGTGGCGCTGTTTTCATTACAGC
The DNA here is from genome assembly GCF_964276395.1 of Gasterosteus aculeatus. Taxonomy (NCBI): domain Eukaryota; kingdom Metazoa; phylum Chordata; class Actinopteri; order Perciformes; family Gasterosteidae; genus Gasterosteus; species Gasterosteus aculeatus. The sequence goes on from NC_135706.1 coordinate 10,918,389, forward strand.
TAGTTGTGATGCAGCCATTACCGCTTGACCGCTTCACCACTACCAACAACAACCAACAACAACAACATCAACATTACGAGAAAGATGGCGATTTGAAAACGGAGAGAAGACGCCGTCGTGATCTCAAGCCTGCGCAAAGACGCAAAGTCCAGTTCGTTATCCAATTCACCGTTACATGCCGCAATAGTCGAACCATCAACTGGATCGGATCGAGTTATCAGGGGTGTTAGTCGGATCGGAGTCGGACCGCACATAGTCGGACAAAGGCGTTTACATGAAACGGATAATTCGATTTCAGTCCGACTAAGCCGGTTATTCAAATCCATGTAACCACGCTGTATGAGAAAGCCCATGAGATGAGTTGTTCCAGATAAAGCTAATTGTTTTTTTATCAATGAGAATACCAGACTTTTCCTCTCAATAATCAGATGTATGACAACTGTTTATAAACATGTATTGAATGAAATGTGAAGGGAGACTTCACTGTTGGACATTATTTTATTTATTCTATGCTTTAATTGGACTACAGGCGGGTAGATCCGTTAAAGTCTGTCCGGCGCACTGATGGGTCGACGTCTGCACCCAGTTAATATTCAACAGAATACCTTTTTAACTGTAAAAAGGAAATGTAATGAATCCTAATTTGTTTTTGAATGCATCTACCAATCTTCTTGGAGTCAAAAAAACACACCGCTGATTACAGGAAATAGATCATAATCATAAACACAATGTGAGCTCTCTAGCAAAAGCCCCTCCCTTAGGTGACTGTTAATCTTTTCATCTCACATGTAATTGTCTGAGCCATAAAGTGTTGCGCGCTTGTCCGGGCTTCCTTTTTCATGTTTCTGCAGTTCCATAGCTGCGTTCTAAAGATTAGCCGACGCAGAACGTCGCCTTCTGGGACGGACGTTTCTATTCCAGGGCGTAAATTACAAGCTTTTCAGAGGGTGGGTCTCGACCAGCACGGCCGTTTATTTTTTCCTTTTCAATCCCGGCGTTTAATTTGTCAATTTTGGGGTCTCCTGCTAGGGAAGGGCCGCATGGGTGGAATTTATGGCTATCGCCCCACCCAAAATAACATTGCTCCCTCCACCACATGACACGGGCCATAATACGGCGTTACCCCTTCACACTTGGCCGCTGTCAGAGAAAGTCTTTTGGTTTTATTATTTTATTCTGCTGAGGATATACTTATCGTTAGCATGTAGCTGAGCTTCATTTCTTCTGTGTTTACGGGTAAAACCTAAACCTCTGTCATGTTTCGTGTCTCCTTCTCCCACCGTACAAACCGATACCCGCGCTTTACTTCATGCCGTCCACTACGATGTCCCACCGGAGGGGTCGCATCTGTCATTGGGGTCTGTTGAAAACCCAAAGGGAAAAGGGTCAAGTTGAGTTTTATCTCCTAGTAGCTTAATAATTAACTGCGTGAAGAGAGAGAAGGTTCACACGGACACGTTTCTCCCTCCCTGTTTGAGTAGTGGAAGCGGATGTTGTGGCGCCTCTTCTTATCCTTTAAAGGGGAACAGGCCCCTCGCGGTGTCATCACAGCCTCCACTTGTTATCCACCCGTCAGTGCACCGCGCCGGTTGACCGCACCGCGCCCCCCCCCCGTGCCTTGATTTTGAAACAACGGCGCGGCCTCTGTTGGCGGTTGGTGGCGGTTAAAAAAAAGGGAAAGTATCAATGCCTTCGAGGTGCATGACACGTGACTTGGAAGGGGTTCATAAATCTGTAAGCCGCCGGCAGCTGTGGGAAAACTTGGAAGTTTTAATAGCCCCAAAATCACGTAAAATGACCATAATGGTCCATAACCCTAAATGGAAAGTGGTGTGTTTGTGCTACTTTGTGGTGAAAGGATGAAAAAGGGCTGCATATCTTCACTTCTTCAGGAACAAGGCCGGCTTTTGCATTTGGGTTCGATTCGTGACTTCCTTCGGGCAGGGAAGGAGTCCATACCCCATCCATCGGTTCAGTTACAAGGCATTCGATACCCCGCTGTGGTCCCGCCACATTACTTGATGGTGCTGATTGGACGATGCTCTGTTGTGGGACACTAATGCACAACAAAGGCCCTCTGTGGTCGCCTTGGGTTACGCTTGACTCACTTCTCAAGGAACAGGAAGTACGTGACGTAGAGGTGACACTTACTCTGTCAACACCCGCGCACACACCTCAGGGGGGACGACTTCTGTTCTCTCATGGGAACTTGTTTGATTTTTGACATGTACCGCATTAACGAGGACAATGTCGTAATCGGTTTGGGCGTTTTTGGCTCACGAATGACCTCAGTAATCGCCGGCACTCTATAGTCTCAACAATACCGTGACGTCATCAACTTCTTCATAACAGAGTGGACATCCTGAACCTGAGGGCTTTTAATGTTGGCTGTTTGACAGCTCCGGCATCAACATACATGTTGATTTAAGTAGGTGGCTGACACGTTGAACATCCGTGCCCTCCCCCAGAAAAAAACATTGTTCGGTATTGTTGGGACATATATGGGTGTGAGCGTGATAACGCAGCTGATACGTGCATACGTGTTTGTGCTGTAAGTCATACGGGAGCGTCTGGGATTGTTAAGTCAAATTAAAGCCAGATCGTCGCAAGCGTGTTTCGGACGGAGCGCGCGCCATGTTTTAAAGCCGCGCGTGCTGAATGTGGTTCTATTGCACCTGCGTCTTTTTTTTAATTTATTTTTTTAGCGCAGAGGATCGATCGTTCCGACGTCTCTCGCCCACGTTCACACCGCACACATTTTACACATTAGCTCTGTATCTCTCCCCCCCCCCGCATGCAGCTCTCCAAACAAACCCTAAACAAGTTGCCCAAAGCCAGCGCGCGGGAGGGAGAGGGGGTAGGGAGGGGGGGGGTCGCGGGAGCGTCGTATTTGGGGCTGGGAGTGTTGAAAAGGGGTGTGGCCTGGAGCCCGAAACATCTGTGCGTGCTCCCTCCGCGGAGGAAGGCAGCGAGGAGGAGGAGGCGAGGGAGGGCGTGGATCCTAGGACACTAGGACACGAGTAGTCGGCCGGCTGACCGTTTGCAAGATCAACCAACAACGCCTCACGCTGCACGGCTGACACCCCCCAACCCGCCCTGTATGTCCGCAGGGAGTTGCGGATGACACCCCCTCGCGTAGGAAATGCCCAGCTGCGCGTTGTTATTTTTTTTTTCTGTCGACAGCGCAGGACGCCGGATACCGCAGTGAGCTGTGCGATTTAAACGAAAAAGGGAATAAGGGAATGCAAACGGAGGCTGGGACCCCCCCGCAAAGGGTAAGACGAGCCCGCTGGATCTGCCCGTCGCAGCCGGGAATCAAACGAGTGCAGGGAGCGCACGAGCCGGCTGCTGAGTGGAATGTGTGTGTGTGTGTGTGTGTGTGTGTGTGTGTGTGTGTGTGTGTGTGTGTGTGTGTGTGTGTGTGTGTGTGTGTGTGCGCGCTGCTTGTGACCTAGTAGATAGTCCGAGGCTATCAGTGTCCCTCGTTGTGTGTGGATGAGGGGGGGGGGGGGGGGGGGGGGGGTTGCTCTATCACACTGGATTCCTTTTTCGTCACGTCTGTCTCATTAGGAGGTGTCAGTGCGGAAAAACGGTGTTGCCCTAGTAACCAGGGGGGGGCAGGCTGGCTGCTCCCATCTGCCCCACCCCAGTCACCCACCCCCTCAGGGCTGAGTTCTTGGTGGGAGAGTTGTCCCGTCTATGCGGGGAATGCCCCGTAATGACAAGGCTGGTGTGGAGACGGGGCGAGGTGGTGGTAGAAATATGCCACAGGCTTGCTGCCTCCCACCAGCTCCTCTCAGCCTCATTATCAGTGTGTGTGTGTGTGTGTGTGTGTGTGTGTGTGTGTGTGTGTGTGTGTGTGTGTGTGTGTGTGTGTGTGTGTGTGTGTGTGTGTGTGTGTGTGTGTGTGTGTGTGTGTGTGTGTGTGTGTGTGTGTGAGGGATGGCACACTTTTTTTCCAGGAGGAGGGGAGGCAAAGTGCAGATAATCAGGTCAACCCGAAGGAAAGTCACCTTGAGCCGAGGGGAGGGGGGGGGGTCTGCTCGTTTCCTGTCGCTGCCCATCCTTCTCAGGTTCCACTCTCTCTCTTCCTCTTCTCTACATTGATAAAACACGATACCGTCTGACGTATTACAGAGGACCGGCTGGCCGGTCGCTTCGCGTGGCGCTGCAGGATTTCACGGTGCTGCCGAGTGGCGGCGAGCTCCATCTTTAGTGGGAATTCCTTAATGGTTGCGTTGTTTGCTTTTTCTTCTCCCCTGAATTAGAGAGACAATCCTATTTCCCCCCCTATAAACATCCAGAGCAGATTAAAAGCGAGGATATTGTGCGGTGTAAGGGGGGGGCTTACATTCAAACGCTCGCACCGGTTACCCTGCGCTCAGGTTACCGTGGCAACTGAGAAAGAGGTTGCGATTTTTAGGACAGGCTGCAGCGCCGGGTGTCCTAGCAGAGATTGTGACCTCTCCACGGCCGGTTCATTGATGATCTGTTTCACTAATCAGAAATAGATTTTTGACTGTATTCTTGGACTGTGCTCCACTGAGGCGCTTATCTCCGTGTTTACTGTTCCTTCTCGCTCAGATAGAGGGATCATGGGCACGGCTGCTGGGGCTCTTCGTGTTTTCACTCATTCAAAGTCCACAGTTTACACCTCAACTCATATCAGGTCCATACTTTTCTCTTCTTTTCGTTAATTATCATTTTACCGTTATATCTATATAGTGATAATTCAATATGTTAATTTACTTTTGATGTAATTATATATTAATGACATAATATATCAAGATACCCAATTACATTCTTCTAAATTGTTAATAACAACCATGTTTTAACATCCCCCTTTTAGAAAATCTGAATTGATGAGATTAGTGGATATGGGAGTACCCTGTATTTGTTTGGATGTATGTCAATCAGTAGTTTCATAGGTGGAAATATTCAGGATTTTTCCTGCCATATGCTATATATTGTAATGGAGATTTAAAAATGACCATCGGAATACAAGATTAAGATTTTTACAGAACACAAGGTTGTTGTGGCGCAGGGGGTAGAGTGGGTGCGCTGGGAACCGCAAGGTTGGTGGTTCGAGTCCCGGCTGCCCCCATGTCTCAAGTCAAAGTGTCCCTGAGCAAGACACCTAACCCCTGATTGCTCCCTGGGCAAAATGTTTTTAAAAAAAGCCATGGGTTTAAAGTGTAATGTAAGTCGCTTTGGATAAAAAGCGTCAGCTAAAATGACCTGTAACATCTGTGCTTGCTAACTAGTTTCCATACGCTCTCAATGCAAACGTTTCACCATTTGCCCTGTAAATGCTTTTTTTTTTAAATCAAATAGTTTGCCATTTATTCTAATTACTTTACTCTGCAATCTTTCCATGCAACACATGGCAAGTGGCGAAGTACCTTCTGATGCGTAAGTAACACTAGCTTACAATTGCCCCTCCTACTGAATCTGCGCTGTGGCCGAGCGCGGCTCACCGGAGAGGACGGTCGTCCTTCTGATCGGCGGTTCGACCCCCACCCCCGGCGCCGCTGGCGCCCACGTGGACGTGTCCTCGCGGGAAGACACTAAACCCACGATTGCTCCTGAAGCTGTGACTGTGATGTACGCTGCTGATGGGCAGGTGTGCCCTGTGCGGTAGCTCCTGTCATCGGCGTATGAATGGGTGTGAATGGCTGAATGATGACGCGTTAAAGTGCTCTGAGCCGACGGAAGAATGGAAAAGCACAGCGCATTGTACACTCGCCGTAAGCTGCGAACACTCAAAACATGCTGCTGTGGTGACAACGTGAGGAGTGTACTGCAAATAGTCTGACTGACCCCTCTCTACTAATCTATTCTCATTTAATATGATAATGAGAAATACAGGTGATAAACTTATGGCTGCCGTTTCCTCAGAACACATGTTTTTTTTCCTCCTTTTTTTCAAAATATTGTAACTGCAAAATTTGGGCTGGTCGTGCTATTTTTAAACCAAACTACTCTTCGGATTCGGAGTTCGGATCAAAGCCAACAGGCAGGAAAATTGTCGCCTGTTTGAGAAGTTTCCTTCTTTGCCCCGAGTGTAACCTGCACTCGAAGGGTTGACCCAAGGAAGAATGCTAACATGTTATGGGTGGGGGGTTGTAGAATCGGTCTGCAGAACGGGTTTGACAACATTGCCTGCAGAAAGAGCCGCCTTCAACCTGCTTTTTAATCTCTGTGCATCTCAGCCGCACACTCTCCAATTCATGCATGCACGTAAGAGTTACAGAGAAATGCCACCCGATGCCTTTTTAAGGCGTGGAACCGTGAACAGTTTTCGATAACATAACAGATAATCGCTTACAGAAAAAGTTAATTTGTTTGTCTAATCCGTCTCCAAAGGCAGTTAGGTGACCGCAAAATAAGAGCCAGAATCCCTCCCAGGCAACGAAACCACTTGGTTGACAAACATTTTGCCGCCTGCACAGACCTCTGTTCACAAAATGAAGCCTGCGGGCTCGGGCGTGACGGAGGAACACGGCAAGTCAGTCGGCCTCCTCTGATCACGGCCCTTATCTCGCCGGCTCAGCGATCGTCCTGGTCTTGAGCTCATCGGAGTCGTCACGCGCTGATTGTGAGTGAACGTCTCCGGGTAAAACGTGTGAAGACCACGGGTCCGTTTAAATGAGGAAGGATGTGGCTAATGATTAGATTACCTTAATGCGAGTTGGCTGATAGAGGGGCCCTGTTTTCAGTCACAAAGGATACTGCAGCGTAACGGAGCACAGAACACAACGCGGCTCTAAATGTTACGTTTAGAAACCCCAAAGGTGCGAAACAGACTTGGATGGCGTCTGATGAATCAGCTCCTAGTTGGTTCTGCTAGGTTGGGTCTCATTCAAGCCTTGTAGCTCATTTGTTATTGTTGGCTCCAAATCGGTGCGCACGCAGGCCAACGTTGTCATGAAAACTGGAACAACTACCGCACTAAAAAAAGAACCGCCTCGCTATGCGCAGCAGTTTCGCACAACGGCGTCCCGATCCGCCGCCACCGCTACTTCAAAGGGCTTCAAGATGCCAAGTTCTTGAACTGTAGACGAGAGACACTTAGAGTCAAACCTGTCAGCTGGTGGGAGAATCTCTTCCGATTTCTGTCCTCTGGGCTCTTCGTCCCTCTCTGTCTCTTGTCTCCCACCCTGTAATCCGATTCGGCGCTGCTCCCTCGGCCGTGTGACATTAACGCTCCTCAGGCGGGGCCTTTTTTGTCCCACATAGACGCATACTCCCGCCGTGCAAACGCACCACGAGGCGCCGCGGCGCTAGCACGGCATTTTGACTGACGGGTGGATTTTAATCTCCTCCAAACCTGCAAATCAGCGTTTCTGTCTCGACCCCTGACGTTTCTCTAATGTGTGTTCAAGTCCAAGTGGTCGTTTTTTTTTTTTTCTTTCTTTTTCTCTTCGCCGTGTACTGGGGCCGACATTTAAGTAATTGGCGGAACAAGCGTTGACGCATGCTGTCCAGCTGCGCGGGACAATTGGACACCAGTGTGGCTGAATCCGAAGAAGACCAGACAACGCGAAGCATCACTCCCAACATGAAAAGAGCCGCCGCCTTTTTAGAAACAACACGGGTCAGTTCACTGTCGGCTGGCCGTTATTAACGTTGGCTCAGAGGAAAAGAGACTTTTCTGTTTTCGTTACGTGCAGCTGCAGTGAGAAATGGAGACTGTTTGGTTACTTCTGACTGTTGTTTCTATCGAGCATTTCGCGGTGGACTTGGGTCAACAGCGTTTTGAGTTTCGCAGGTTAAGCAAGCGCTCCGTGTCCAAATACCGGGTCGCTGATTGATTTTCAGCAGGGCAGCGCCGAGCTGAAAGGACCGCCAGCCGCCTTCCCCGTGTGACTCCTGAGCCTTTTGTTCGCAGCTGTCCAAAATTGATCCAATATAAATGAACAAATGTCGTGCACAACAGTCAAGGGGGTTTTCCAAAAAATACCCGAAACCTTGTGAGTAAAGCTCACGGCAAATCCCTAAATTATGAACCGTGTCTCCAGTGGCTCTTTTCTTAATATAAGTACATTCTGAATTGGTCAGTGGGGGGAAAACACCGCAACGCAGCGGGATACAACCGACAATGTCGAGCTGCCTTGCTTTGAAAATCCTGTGGTGGGATGATCACCAAATTGCAAGTCTGATCCATCCCAAATCCTAAATCAGAAAAGAAGATTAAACTTCTGCGCACCAAATGCCTTCCTGGCCCGCCTATAAAGCAGCTGCAGCCACACTCGGTTGGTCATCAGCATCCACGTGGTTTTATTTCCCCCCCCCTCATTACAGCTAAATCCAAAACAAGGCATGAAATGATTTGTTTTTGTGACTCCGCCTTCTCTCGGGTTAGACGAACGGCATAAAGTCAGGATGGTAATAACTGCAGCGTGACCCTTAATTGATTCTGTTATCCGGGACAATTTCTGGTTGTTTGCTTGCCGGCACAGAAAGGTCAAAGGTCAGGGTCGGATCAGCCGAGGTCCCTAAAGCGGGAAGGGAGTCTTACTCAAGGACTTTTCACAGAGCGGGATCATTCCCGATTCACTCAAGAGAGGCATCAGAATCGGAGAAGCAACCCCATTGATTATTATTACTACTCCAATACTCCCATTCTCCTTCTTCCAATTTGTTTCCAGCACAAACCCCGGGTGCCGCTGCTGATTCAGGCAGCTGCACATATTAAAAATTAAAAGCACACCTCGGCGTGCTAGAGAGAGCTGATGGATGCCAGCTGGTGCAAAAGAAGGTATTTCACACATCTGCTTTCAATACACTACTGTCCACTGCTCTGTCTCCTTCTCCGTCTCTCCAAGGTTGGACTCCCGCTCCGGCTTTAAGTGGACCTGTTAGTGTTCAGAGATTATAGACACAGAGCTCGCTCTTTTGTGACGGCAGCTATTTGATGACGGACTACTTAGTAAAGATGAGACCATGTGTCTTTTCGTCTGATATGTTTGGCAGTATTCAGGATTGTGACGTTTTTCTTCTAGTGAAACGTTCCAAAGTCCACCACGCACTTCAGGTAAACGGTAAATCTCGGGGCAATTAATGTCATGTACGGTACGCAAATGTATCAAATACATTATCTTCACCACATCAATGTTGATGCCATTTGGCCACGGGTATGGATGTTAAAGTAAGCTTAAACAGGTGAGCAGGCGCACGGACAAGAAGCAAGAAGGAAGGAAGCCAGCTGGAGGAAAACTCTCGCTCTCTCTTCCTTCGCACACGTGTTTAGGAACTAAGGTGTCTCTCTGTTTAGCTTAAGATGCTCCTCCATCGGCTTCTGCCTTTTCTCCAGCGGAGAGGTCTTGTGCAGCCCCCCACCCCCCCGTCCCTCTCCCTTGTGCACACGCTCCCTTCCACTTTACAAACACTGGGACTCTTTTCACCGCCGGGACCGGCGCCAGGTCACCCGCCAAACCACATGGTCACGAAAACAGCAAGGCTACCCGAGGGTAGAGATGCCCGACAGACAAAGGGAGAAGTGTTGCTGTACATGCGGGTGGGCGGGTTTTAATTATTGGATGTGTATGAATGAAGGAGCGCAAAAAAGAAGGCCTGCAGAAGGCCTGCAGGAGGCCTGGTGTTTCTCCAGTTCGCTCCGTGAGTGGATTCATGCCAGCGTAAACATCATTATTCTTGATTACATAGAAAGCGCAGCTGTTCCATGGCATTATCATCAACTCGCAGACTGTTAACATCTCACAACGTGCCTGCTGCGAGGATCCTTCCTGGAAACGAGCATCAATCCCGCTAACGTCTGCTGCTGGGACAGCTGAGGGTCAGGCCGACTGCGTGCGTTCTTCCTGCTTGTTTTGGGAAGTCGTGTGTGTGTGTTTCTTCTCTGTGTGAGCAGGTGATGGCGGAAGGTGTGTGTTGTTCAGGGTCACAGAGCTCACCTGGCAACGAGAGGAATGTCTTCTTGTTCCGACAGGCCTCTTGTTTTGTTGTGAAACCTTGACCGTCTGACAGACAACCTGCTGGCACAGCACTCCGCGCTCGCAGGTTAACAATTACGGCGCAAAACACACAAAGTCACCGTCTGCGTGTGCCGACCGCAGCTGCACGACCAGAAGCGGCTGCAGGCGGGCCCCCTCCCCCCCCCCCCCGGGAGGAGTGCTCGCTGGTGCGTGAAGCGGAGGAAGGTTGACTTCCGAGTGCTGAATAAAGATGCAGATAGCGGCAGCTTCCAGTGATCGTCCGCATCCAGTGAGGACGCAGCGCCGGCGCTTCAGCTTTTCCTTTTAACCCCCCCGGCTCCCGGTTCGGCGTCTGTCCCAAGCTCATGAACGGAGGGAGGAAGCTCGGCTTTTAGTGCTTACTACGAGTCTTGAGGAAATGCTAATTCGAAAATAAGATCTGTTCAAGTGTCCGTGCTGGAAAGTTTATTTACCAAATGAAAGCGTTCAATTGCCGGTGCCGGTCGTCGGGTTCCTGCAGTTGGACGGGGACCAGCGCTGTCCCGCTCTGGCTCACGGGGTTTATACAAAGTTTATAGTTCGCTTTAGCTAATGGAAAAGATGGACAGTTTTGTGGACTAATATGGTCAAAGGAGGCTGCGAATGTCTCCTTCCCTTCATGCTAGAATAGACGGCGAGCGTGAAGCCAAGCAGCTGCTGCCGCCGCTGAGCCTTCTGGTAGTCTGTTTGAAAAAGTCAAGGATGTGTCAAAATAAATACACAGTGTTCGTAAAGGTAAGCTGCTGTGTACTTCATCTCGCGTGTGGCCATTTGGTATTTCTGTTGTAGTGATGGAAAGTTGGCTATTGTTAGTTTTGTTTTACAGTTTGCCGTTCATGACTAGATACGAGTGGTAACAAAGTTTACTTTGGACCAAGACTGGTCCAATTGTGTAATGGTGTCTTTGTGCTTTTAAGGGTTTTGAATTCTTTTGTGGGGTTCGGTTGTTTTGCTTTTGTCTGCGTCAGCATATTAAAGGAGACGTATATAAATATATAAAACACATTTCAGGGTGAAATATGAAAATAAAACAAGATTTTCTAGTGGGTGGAAAAAGCCTCAGGCAGCTTTAGCGGCTGTTCCATATTTGAAAAGCACCGCTGCTGCTGCTGCACAGCATATGAACCAAAAAAGGGACTAAAATGAGACAGTGATGGCATCAGGCTTTATTTAGGTGGACCACAAAATGGATTTTTCTTTTTTTTTTTTTTTGTGACTGCTCACAGAAAATGTCCTCACTTTTCCCTTTTGGAAGAGATAACTTGAGCTCTCTGCCGGCCCAATGAGCACAGCGACACTCAAACGAAGCACACTGTGCACACTGTCTGGGTGAAACCGCCTCTTAGTAAAAAAAAACGCTAAGAAAGGTCAAGTGAGCGTGGCAACGGTCGGCGCCACTTGGCATCGGGCCGCTCGGCACAGTGGGGGAGGGAGACCGTGGAGCCGGTTTGGTGAGGCGGCGACTGCGGTTTCCTCGCGGATATCTGGACGCCGCATCTTTATTTGCCAGACAGCCCAGAGGTCTTGTGCACTTTATTCCAGTATTCGTGCTTGGATTCGAGCCAGCGGGCCTGAGAGCTCGCTGCTGCTGCAGCTGCAGCTGTCTCCTCTCCTCCTCGGATGCTTTTTTACCAAATTAGTAGTTAGTTACAAATCAAACTTGTTTACGTTTTCCATACTGAGGATCGAGGTCTGTCTTGTCTCAACGCGATTTCTTTTAGCAACAGAGTAAAGTCGTGATGATGGAATAGCCGTAACAAGAAGAGCCAACTGCTCCACATGCAGCTCATCTGATCCCAGGTCTGAATACCGTGTAGAGAAAAGACAAAAGCAGCTGTGAGGCTTTGCGGTCACAATGCTAACAGATGTTTAGCAGGTCCAATGTCTAAAATGCCACAAAATGCCAAACTCCCCTTCGCATAGTTGTTCTGTTATGCGCTCATCCCTCCTCATCGATCAATAGTCCAACGGGATTTCACACACTTTCACAAACCCCACGTGTCCTCATGAAGTCGGGAGGGCCAGGAGGGGAAAGTCGTGATGGTTATCAGGGTGATTGAGGCAGTGAATGTCTAAGTTTGACGGGGACCCCTCGTGTTGTAAATCTCACTCGTCCTTTGAGCAACATGCTGCTCAGGCTTACACATCGTATCGTATCGGTTTGCTCTTAACCCACAATGACGAAACCGCGTCTTTTGAAACCACAAAAGGCTTCGCACACCTCCTGCCGCGGCCGTTATAAACACGCCCCTCTAATCGGCCCTCGTTGGGTCTTTAGAGGAAAGACGATGCTGAAGGAAGGTGAAAGATGAAACAGCCTGGAATAAACTAATCCTGGCGAATTATAGTCTCCATTTCATCAAACTCTCCCGGGGCCCTTTTGTGTAAACGATATAATGAAATCTTTCAGGGCTGGCCCTCACTGATAAGGCGCGTTGAACCTTCATCCATAACGACTAACGGTGAATACTCAAGGCCTTCAGAGATGTCGTGTATTTGGTCCAGTTAGTGTTTGTCTGCCGTTTTTATCTTCTATTGCTCCTTTTGCCTCTGAGAGAACTGCTCTTCAGATGTTCTGGGACACAACTTTAAAGCGTCCCTTCTCCTCCCCCCACCCACAGCGCTCTCTGACGGAGGCTGGACCCTGAGGTGGAGGAGGCCGTAAAGAGGCCCAGAAGGAGCCTCCAACGCTCCCTACCTGAGCAGCCGGACGCGTCGGGGCAGCCATGGCTCCTCGGAAACGTGGGGGCGGCGGCGGCAACCGCGGCGGCCTGTCCTACATCTTCTGCTGTTTTAACGGCAACGATCACCCGGAGATCACCTACAGGCTCAGGGAGGACTTCGCCCTGCAGGCCATGGAGCCGGCCCTGCCGATGCCCGGATACGACGAGCTGGATGGAATGTTCTCCGAGTTGGTGGTAAGAAGTCATTCTGCTGTTTCTTTGACATTTACATTTAAAATATATATAAAAGTCTGGCGTTTCTATATCTGCTCCTGATATCGGCACATCCCCTCTGCCTATGTGGGTCAAGTCCTACATACATAGCGTGTGCCTCCAAAGTGCCCCAAAACACTGTACAAAATGCAGAAATTGAGCATGACCACTATACTTTATTGTGAGTACCATTGTGTTACTGTGAACACTGACTATTGCACCAAATGTTTCTGAATACGCAGCTGAAAATAGCCCCCCCCCAAAAAGTACTATTTGCTCTTGTTTGGGTGCTTTCGCCAACAACTACAGTGCACAGCTGTTCTCGGAAATGATGCGGTTCATCCTAAAAGGTTCGGATGTCGATTTACAAGAACTTATTTATTTAGGTTTACACAATTCCTGTTTAACTTTGAGCATAACAGACAGTTTAGTGTTTTATTCAACTCTTTTTTTTCCCAATATTAACACACCTCGTTGTTTACACTGCGTGTTATATTGGACATTCCCAAATAAACGGTCACTTCCTCCCAATTCACGCTGACTTGTGAGTAACGGGGGCTCTTGTATTATTGTCACTTCTAATTTGTTGTGCTCTCCTCTCTCTCGTGCCCCATTTTGCTCTCCCGCAGTAATCTAAGCACGACATTTTTGCACATCAATAGACCTCATTCATGAGCTCTTAATGTCCCGGGCCTCCCCCGTCTGCTAATTGGTCGCTTTTGTCTCCCACCCTTTATGAAGATGTAATTGAGGGAGTTTGAGTGTGACGACAAGGAGGGCTTTTCAGTCGCCGTGTTTACCGAGAGAAAACAGCCACGTGCTTCTCTCTTTGCCCGGTTCGAGCCACCGTGTGCGTGTATAATCCAAACAAACTTACCAGGGGGGGGGGGCGGGTAAAATAGCCTCACGTTGCGGTGAATCCATCTGCTCTTTTTATAATCAATTAAAACTTCAGATTCTTTTTTTCCACAAACCTGCGGTTCTAGGTGAAGCTTCTTTTTCCATCCTGCACCCACAAACAGAACGTCAACGGCACGAAAACGCAAAGCCGCAACAAGAAACGTCTTAAATTTGACTCGAGAGAAAACTGATCTCTTTCAGCATCAACAAAAGGCATCGACATGCTGATATATCCGACCGCCAACCGGCCGCATGCCGTATGCGCGAAACACAACTTGTCTGATGTTCTCTTCTTTTTTTAATTGCACCACACGTTTAGTGTTCCAATGCTCTCTGGTATGCAGTCCTCCCAGCGGCACCCCCCTCCGCGTGCCTCCGTGAAACATCGGTTAAGACGCTGTGACGCATGTTGTCTCCAGATGTTTGTTGCCACATGTCGAGCAGGCGGACCACGCCTTTCCTTTCCCCCCCGTTACTCACGCGACTGACGCCCGCAGGACATGTGATTTGATCCAGCCGTGTTGGATTTGACGACGGGAGCGGCGGGTGCTATCCAACCGATCACACGGACCCAAACAAGGGGGCCGTGGCTCCGATGCAATCTGCTCCCGGCTGGCACCTTTTTTTGTTTTTTGTTGTTATTTTAGGGGATCAACAGAATTGATTATTGTGGACATTTTTAAGCCAGCAGCATGGCGATGTGACAGCTTGTCCGCACTCTCTGAGCTGGCGTCTTAGAATGCCGCTCTCTTTCTAAGCTTTGAATATTATCTTCTCCAGACTGGCATTGGTGACGGATTGTGAAAACATAATATCTCACATTTTTCTTAACCTTATCTGCATCTTTGTCCCCACTTTGCAGGATGAACTCGATCTGTCAGAGAAGCACAGAGAAGCCATGTTCGCTCTGCCCGCAGAGAAGAAATGGCAAATTTACTGCAGCAAAAAGAAGGTAAAAGACTTTCACTGTGCATTATGTCAAACTCCATCGGCCTCCACAAGCTTGCTGCTGGCTGGCGGCTTTTGGCTGAATGATATCTGCAAATATCCTGCCAAGTTTGTGTAATCGCATTTGTAATCTCATTGATCTGTTGAAGCTCTTAGGTATCACAAAAGCTTGTATCCCGGTATTCCTCTGCTCACAACAGGCATGAGGTGTATACAGCAGCACATAAGATACAAAAATACACATATCGAGCTGGTGACCAGCTGCTACAACGCCCAAATTCCTCCCCGATGTTCTATCAAACATCTTTTATATAACAACCTAAAGTGCCTATATGTTGTTATTAAACATAAAATACATTTCATCACTATATAATAAGTCAGCGCTGCCTCTCAAAAGCTCCACCATGAATAACTCACCTAAGTGGATGCTACACAAGGTGGATATAAAAATAGTGATATCTAGTGGGAGTAGCAGAAAGGCTATATTGAGCCTTTTCCATTAATCCACTAACAGGGAAGGCGGCGTCATAAAGTACTGAAATGTATTGCAGCATCAGGTTTCTGGTTTCCTTCGTTGCTGTGGTCTCATTGTTCGACTGTCCTCCCTGATTCAAGGGAAGGATTTTTAATCATTCGGTTTCTCCTTTTTAGATAATCCACCTGTCTCATCAAAGCATGTGTGTAGCCATAACACAGTCTACCACTATGTGCCAGTGCCATATTTTATTATGTCTCGGCTTCATGATAAAAGGACTGTCAGCTGTTCCTCCTTTCCCTTCATATTCATTTCTGTCCTGCATGCAGGAAAACACAGGCGTCTGGTCTAGTTTAGATCAACTGGGGTTGAGCTTTGAAGCCGCCCTCACACTTTTACAGCCGTGTTTCTGTAGGCCACAGGTATGAGCGTGTAGGATATCCTGTCCTGACTGATATGCAGAAAGGACGTGCTCTCTTCCTTCGTCCGGTTACAAACTGGAGGTGAGGAAAGTTTGGGTTTAGTGTGATGAATGAAGAGTCCTCCTCGAAAAAGCATAGCTGCAGAAAGCCTTCCTGTTTACAAAGTATTACAAACTACTACAACTACAAATAAGGGGTAAATCAATTTTTGACAGCGTATGGAATATTCTGCACTTTTCATGCTTGTCCCTTTTTGTGTTGGGATTAGATATGAAGGAAGAAAAAGTCCCCTCCTCCATCGCTGCTGACCTCATCCCAGTTTTGCTATATTAATATTACAGACCTTGTTTTTTTAAAGTAATAAGTGAGGTGTTGGTAGGCAGATTTAGTTTAGTGGCTGTTTAGCCTCTTCTTGCAGATGCGTATGCTACGCTAGGCTAACTAGCGTAGCATACGCATCTGAGAGTGGTATAAAAGGCGTCAGATAACTCTCAGGATGCAACAAACACGTTTCTTGAAATGCAAGGCTGCTCTTTTTAAAGATGCATACGTGCCAATAATGTGTATTTATGTCAACAACGCGTAATGCAGAAACACCACGTTTTGACTCAATGAATCCGTATAAAACCTGCATCACAAGCCATGATCAATTATCCCTTTTTCTTTGAGTAGATGCCACAGTGACTTTGGCTGAACGCAGCTACAAGGCGGGAGGAGGCAGTGGAAACGAGGACTGCATGGTGTTTGCCCCCGTTTCTACCGCGTCCCGATTAGTGGCCTCATTAGGAGGAGTCTCGAGGCCCGCTTTGATAACAGAACCCAATGTGCCGCATTGCCTCCGTTCGCCATTTTAGAGATCATGCACTCTTGTTTCAGTGTCGGCGTGAAGGTGGAAACAAATCTTTACGAGCCGCATCAACCTACAGGGAGAGGGGGGCCGGGGGGGAGATTACATCAATATTGCTGAGTCTGCAGCGGGCTCTGGACTCGACCCAGAGAGATACACACACTGAGCTTAGATGAGTTTGTGTGTGTGGAGAAAAGAGGCAGAAGACACGGCCGCTTGTCCAAGACAAACAGGAAGGGTTCACTTCCACAGGTGCAGCTTTAGTGTGTCTGGCAGGGAGGGGGGGGGTCATTAAGAGGGCGCTTTGAGCGATTAAGGCCTCTCTTTTTCGCCAGCCGCTCGGGTTCGGCCCGGAGGAGATAAGTCAGTCGAAGCAGCAAAGCTTCAGCTGTTTGGCTTGGCCAAGTTGAGCCGACAAAATCGTGCTGCACAGAATCAGTCTTCCTCCTCCTCCGTCAGCTCTCTGTTAGGCTACGTCATCTGCCAGGAGGCAGATTTACTGATCCGTTTGTTAGCAGGGATTTTACAGTACTCCTTGTTTGTTGTGAGCGGGCAGAGCTGGAACTTAACTTCTCTTCAAGCAGACTCAAAACGACTGAGATTGATCTTCGCTTTCTCAAAAGTGTGTTGGGGGGGGGAAATAGCCTCCCCGCTTTTTCTCTCTCATCGTGACCCTAAATAAACCGGAGACTTGTCACTGTTTTAGAGAGTGCGGATTTCCGAGTTGAAAGATGAGCTCTTTGAGATGCAGAAGGGAGTGGTCCCGCCTCCCGCGTCTGCTCCAGTAATGGACTGAACTCCGTCCAGGCGCCCGCCGGGTCGAGCTGGCACCGGACGTGGGTGGAACAGCCGGATCGGACCTTCCCGTCCCCGCAGACCAGCCAAAGCCTGCAGATTGAGTCGCGGCGGCCAAGTCTCTGCAGGCCGCTTTATTAACTGTCGCCCAATTAGTTTCTGCTGGTCACAGCTCGCTTGTGCTTAATGGAGCCGGAGTTAAAATGAAAAGCTGGGGGCCCTTTTATGTACAAGCCAAGTAAACGCCCAAGTCGTTCTCTCCTTAGTGTTTTCCCCTTGAGTTCAGAAAATCAAATCATCGAAAGCCAATGTCTTGGAGTTACTATTTATTTATTTTTTGTTGCTGTAGATACAAACGTGCCTGTCAGGAGGTTAATCGCAGCATGAATCAGGACGCGGTCTTAATCCACCGTTCTGACATTCATTTGCTAATCTCAAGATTTTCTCAAGCAGCTGCGCTCCGCACTTCTGACCACCTCCTGAAACTCAGTGAAGCGCTGGATGTCTGTGGCGCCCTACTTTGAGTTCCTGCTCCATTTTTGGCCTTTGTATTTTTATTCCCTGAACCTTCCGTTCCCTGTGTGTGTATTTTAGTATTTGTTTCACGTCTTTCAAAAAACAATTGATAATTATGAAATAAAGTTCTCCATCTGGTCCGCAGTTTGAATTTGAATTATTAAAATGTGTGACATGAACCGACAAACAAATGATCCGCTTTTGACTTTTATGTAACAACAAAACATATTTTTCTAATATTTAACTACTGTGTGACATTCTTTTAAAAACAATGCCAGTCAGCATTATTCACTTTTATTCTGTTTTTCAGGAACAAGAAGAAAACAAAAGTGCAACTAGTTGGCCAGAATACTACATTGATCAGCTCAATTCAATGGCAGCTGTAAGTAATGACATTTATTTCTCTCTTTGGATAAAGAAATATCTCAAAATGGTTCTGCCTGCAAGAATGACCCCTGCCTCTGTTCGTAGGGAACCTTTTTTAATACTAAAATTAGCTGGGAAAACGTTTCCCATGTGACCTGTACACCTGCAGAAACCAGTAAAGCTTTATTGGGGCCGTCCCGACTTCAGACAACGTTTAATCTTTTGTTGGACAGAGAACGACGCTCCTCGCTCTGGAGAAAGAAGACGAGGAGGAGAGGAACAAAACCATCGAGAGCTTGAAGACGGCTCTGAGGACACAACCCATGAGGTGGGCAAACACTCCTAAATCTCCTTAAAAAAACATCTTCTTTCGTCTAACCTGCTCTCACCTCGTCTATTTTTGGCTCCTCACCCCGGGATGTCAATGAGTACTTTTAAGAAGTGAACACCCCTGAAGGTCACCGCAGTGTTGCTTAACGATTTTCCATTGACGAGAATGTGCATTAAATCGTTTCCATTTCACGGACCGCAAGCTTTACACTGCACCAAATATAGAGAGGAGGGAGACGGCGGATTAACGGGCACACAGATGCACATATTCAGCTTTTTGGCTAGTGACGATTCGGCTTTACTATGGGACATTTGTGCATTAAAGTATTTGCCATTAAAACTACTCTCCCGAAAAACAAAACTGGATTTCCCGCTCTCCTCTCAGGTTCGTCACCCGCTTCATCGACCTGGACGGCCTGACGTGTATCCTGAA
This sequence comes from Gasterosteus aculeatus, assembly GCF_964276395.1. Classification (NCBI taxonomy): domain Eukaryota; kingdom Metazoa; phylum Chordata; class Actinopteri; order Perciformes; family Gasterosteidae; genus Gasterosteus; species Gasterosteus aculeatus. Next base: position 10,937,334 of record NC_135706.1, read on the forward strand.
CTTCCTGAAGAGCATGGACTACGAGACGACCGAATCGCAGATCCACACGTCCCTGATCGGCTGCATCAAAGCTCTGATGAACAACTCGCAGGGCCGCGCCCACGTCCTCTCCCACTCCGAGAGCATCAACATCATCGCGCAGAGCCTGGCCACGGAGAACATCAAGACCAAAGTGGCCGTGCTGGAGATCATGGGCGCCGTGTGCCTGGTGCCCGGCGGCCACAAGAAGATCCTGGAGGCCATGATGCACTACCAGCGCTTCGCCTGCGAGAGGACGAGGTTTCAGGTGGGCGGGAGCCGTCGGCGGACAAAGTCATTTAAAAGCAAACGGTGTGTGTGAAGATGTGCAGCTCCCGTAATGACCTGTCATCCCGCAGACACTTATAAACGATCTGGACCGGAGCACAGGGCGATACAGGGACGAGGTCAACCTGAAGACGGCCATCATGTCCTTTATAAATGCTGTCCTGAGTCAAGGTGCTGGAGAGGTGAGACAGATTTTATGATTCATTCCCACACTGGAAGGTCATCATGTTCCTCAATAAGAGACTCATTTATTCTTCTTCTTTTTTTATTTAAATACAGACAAGTTTGGAATTCCGTATCCACTTACGATATGAGTTCCTCATGTTGGGGATCCAACCGGTGATCGATAAGCTACGGTCTCACGAAAACTCCACCTTGGACAGGTGAGACGGAGCAGAAAATAAAGTGAAGTCTGGAGCTGTGAAAAAATGATCAGGACCTGAACAACAGGAAATCAATGTATAGCTTCATAGACAACGTTGCATTCTAGTTGCTCCTGATTATTATATTAATATTAGATATTTCACCGCTGCCTTCTAGCAAAGCAGAGCGTGGATTAAACAAGTGCTCCACAATTGCAAGCTGCCTGTCTTATCTAGTTTCTCCACGCCCACTCTCAGGCATTTAGACTACTTTGAGATGCTGCGGAACGAGGATGAGCTGGCTTTGTCGAAACGTTTTGAGTCGGTAAGCAGGAAAAAAAACAAAACACACAAATTTGTGTCCGTAAAATATTTAGTATAAAATGATTCACAGGGCTGTTGTTTCGCTCCTTCTCCTCCAGGTACATATAGACACCAAAAGTGCTAACCAGGTTTTTGATCTCATCCGGAAGAAGATAAATCACACTGATGCACACCCGCACTTTATGTCCGTCCTGCATCACTGTCTCCTCATGCCACGTGAGTGTGTCTTCACGATGTGTAATAGTGGGCTGCAGACTGTTGACAAGTTGGGACAATTACTGTCGCAATGGAACACAATTCATAATCTGTTTGTGAATCTGCTGTGAAATGGGATCAAAGGCTGCTGAGTTTAGAAATGAAACGTAATGAGGCAGCCGTGTGACTCCCGCAAAGTGAACTGCATCAGGACCTTCTGGTCTCTGGCCAGAAAGATAATAATGTTGACTTTGTGCAGATTAGTCACTTCAGATATTGAATAAGCGCATTCCCATCCAACTTGCGTTTCAGCCAGCTTTCTCACGTCACTTGACTTGAAAACAAAGAGCCACTAAGCGGCTGCGTTTTCCTTTGACTCTCTCCTTCCCTTACGAGTTACTTTTTTTAATGAGACTCCCCCCCAGTTACTTTCCTGAGGCGCTGAGCGTGTGATTAACACTTGAGCCGCAAATACTGTGCCGCGGTCACACCCAAGAGTTAATAAAAAGCCAGCTTGTTATGGTACTTAAATAAGGAATCCGGAAAACATCACTGAATGTGAAGTGATGAATTGAATACTTGTGTGTGGTAAATGGTTTTCAAGCTAAATAACAACACAACAGTGAACACGTCGTCCCTCACGATGGATGAACCCTCACCAATGAGTAACGACTTCAAAGTGCTTCTCCTCATCTCCTCAGTTATGAGTATTCATTAGCTAATTTCAATTCATCATAATAAAGCAGCCGCTTGTGGACGCAGCTGTTCCTGTGCTGACACTAATGCAGAAATCCATACTAATTACTGCCCTCTCCCCTCAGACAAGAGAAGCGGCAACACGGTGCAGTACTGGCTGCTGCTGGATCGCATCGTCCAGCAGATGGTCTTGCAGAACGACAAAGGTCACGACCCCGATGTCACGCCACTGGAGAACTTTAACGTGAAGAACGTCGTCCGGATGTGAGTCTTCATTTTTTCCCCTCCAAGGCAGACGGAATGACGGCATGGAACGGATTACTCGGCCGCCAGTTAGGAAGAATGTCGAGCACTGTTGTGTTTGAGGAGAAATTAAAAAACCTCGTGCTGGTGGTCACGAGTAGCTTCACTTTTAAGTTTTAAGACTGGAGTCGTACACTGGTGTTTACTACGTGTGTGTTCCTCCCTGCAGGCTGGTCAATGAAAATGAGGTCAAACAGTGGAAAGAGCAGGCAGAGAAAATGCGAAAGGGTTAGTAAGACTATCAGTGATCAATGATCAATTCGATTAAAAGCACGCTTTGTAGTTAACCCGCCGCGGCCATTCCCGTTTCAGAGCACCACGAGCTGCAGCAGAGGTTTGAGAAGAAGGAGCGCGAGTGTGACGCAAAGACGCAGGAGAAAGAGGACATGATGCAGACGCTCAACAAGATGAAAGAGAAGCTGGAGAAGGAGAGCACCGAGCACAAGAACGTCAAGCAGCAAGTGGCCGAGCTCACCGGCCAACTGCACGAGCTCAGCACCGTACGTCGTCCTTTGCCTAGTACAGAGATATGGGGTTGGGTTGAAATGCCCCCCCCCCCCCCCCCCCCCCCCGAAGGGAAGCTGTTCCCTGTCTGTGTACCTCGGCTCTGTCGTCCCCCTTCTTGTTGCTTAAAAGGCAGTAAGGCCAAGAGTCCTCCCTTCAAAATCCTTACAATGTGCAGGATTCGGCATGTTCAAACGGACGTTAACATGATTACATTGTGAATGATCAGAGGAATTTCCCTCCCAGTTCATGTGTCTTTAATCACCCTCTGACCCTCAGGGCTTGAGACCACCAGGACATAAAGCATTCAATGGGGATTTGAAGGGAAACGTTCAGTGTTTTATTATTGTAAAGTTGCAATGATGGTCCGGCAGCATCCTGTAAGTGTTTTCCTGTCCATTGTTAAGATTGTGTAACGCTGTCCCTGCAGAGACGGGCAGCTGTTGTTCCTGGAGGCCCTCCCGTTGGCCCCGGACCCCCCGGAGGTCCTCTGCCTCCTCCACCCGTGCCAGCTTTCGGGGGGATGTGCCCTCCTCCCCCGCCGCCCCCTGGAGGCATGATGCCTCCTCCACCTCCCCCACCGCCTCCACCGGGTGGACCCCCACCTCCTCCTGGGTGCCCGCCCATCGGGGGCATCCCTCCCCCGCCGGGAGCCCCGCTCGGGCCGTCCCTGAAGAGGAAGAACATTCCCCAGCCGTCCAACGCACTCAAGTCCTTTAACTGGGCCAAGTTGTCTGAGGTGAGACAGAAAAATACCTGAATATATGACGTAAAGTAATCCGGCGCGTCTTTGTGTTAGAATACGAGATGTGAATGTCTTTTTGTCCTCAGAATAAACTGGAGGGAACCGTGTGGATGGAGGTGGACGATGCCAAGGTGTTTAAAATCCTGGATCTGGAGGACATTGAAAAGACCTTCTCAGCCTATCAGAGGCAGCAGGTACTGAGGACGCTGCAATTCACCTCCCCAGCTCTTCACATGTGGCCGTCCATCGGGGGTCTTGTTTTGCTACTTCTGATTTCACAGATTCACAGTTGGAGAGAATGGAAAGATCAAATAAATTAGGGCAAATAAGTTGGTAGAAATATTTGGGATTTTACTACATGCAAAACGTTCGGTAGCACTTTGACGCCCAGGTCTATAATGCATCATAAGCTCTCTATAATCCGCTTATATTTTTTGTTATAAGCATACATAAACCTTCATACTGCATTATAAAAATGATCAAACAATTTACAAAGCATTTTATATATTATGATCTTAAATATGCTTTGTAACATGTTATAATTACAAACTGCTATAAGAAGATTGTAATGCATGATAAGTTTGTTCATAACTCATCTTGTACATGAACAGAATGCTGCTTTTTGCTTTTTATCATTTTGACACATGCGGTTGCAAATGCATGAGTGAGTTGCTCACAATCAGTTTCTTCGGTTAATCAGTAGTGCGGTTGTTGGTTGTTGAAGAGAATGAGCATGTCTTATCAGAGTTCAATATGCATGTCCAACATTCAAAATAAGGGCTTTCAAAATGACTTAACTGAGAGCTTCTCTGTTCGCAAAGCGGCAAAATGTGCAAAATTTAGATTTCTTCTTTTTTTGATTTTGTGCACAGCATGTGAACTGTAAGCAACCGAGCCCCCCCCCCCCCCCACTCGTGTCTCGCTGCCGCTCCCACCCCCATTACCGAGGATCCGTCAGCACAGAATGAGCTTTGATTCAATAGCTGTTTGTTTTTATGGGCTGCAATCACGTAACTGCTTTACTTATTCTAATCAGTGCTTACATCTTCCCTGCTTCTTGCCTGCATTTTAGGACTTCTTTATGATCAATAACAGCAAACAGGTGAGTGCTCTTACAGTACAGTAGACGTACTTAGGTCTGTTTACATGTTGTACGTCCTGTCTTCTTGTTCTCTAATGTGTGCAATGAATATACATGACACTGTCGAGTCAGCTGCTTTTTATTTATCTGTCGTGTTTGCATGTAACGATTTCAACGTCTGTTTACTGCAGTTGAGATTTTGTTTTGGAGTTTAGGGCTCGCGTCTTCTTTCCTGTCGCGTGTGTGTGTGTGTGTGTATGTGTTGGTGACCGTTAATAAAATGATGATTGGTCCAGGTGTGAGTATCCTGTGGGCCTCTAACATCTTCCTGACTTTGCTCACAGAAAGAGGCAGAAGACGACGCGCTGACCTCTAAAAAGGTCAAGGAGCTGTCGGTCATCGACGGCCGCCGAGCTCAGAACTGCAACATCCTTCTCTCGCGGTAAGTTTGTATCGGCAGGAAAAAACACTTGTGAGGCATAAACGACACTGCAGAGGTTGTGATGGATATTTTCCTGTGGATGTAAAATGTTGTTCAACAAACATCTTGTTCTTCAAAAAATTCAATTTCAGTAATTGCTTTTTCAAAAAGTTGAATAAGAGATGAATAAAAAAACCAAATCACTCATCTATCGTGCTTTGGGAAGTACGTGTATAAAAAGGGTGTTTTCTATGCGATATGAACTAAAAACCATAGAAAGTAATACATCTCTCTGCGCTGCAGGCTTAAACTCTCCAACGAGGAGATGAAGAGAGCCATTCTGACCATGGACGAGCAGGAGGACCTTCCCAAAGACATGCTGGAGCAGGTACGCCCCCCCCCACTCCCGCTTCACTGCAAGCAGCGAGCGCTGATGGATGAATCCAACGCACTCATTTAGTGAGTGCACTTTGACTGCTCACTAAAAATAGCAGCCGAGTGTATTAATGCCTGTCGGCCCGACCTTCAGCGTTCAGCCACGTGCTCTCTTACTTCCGGAGCCATTACTTGAATTGCTCCACTACAACAGGGTACTTTGTTGTTGTTTTTTGACGGTGAGATGCAAATAGCTTGACAGCAGAGATGAACCCCTTTTTATATGTTTAATTACTTCAACACACGGCGTGATAAACCTCTCCTCTGTCTCTAACCCGAATGAGTACAGCTGATTATTTGGGGATTAAGGAGGTTTGTTGTTGTTTTTTTGGTCATCAGCTGCTGAAGTTTGTCCCAGAGAAGAGCGATGTGGATCTTCTAGAGGAGCACAAACACGAGCTGGACCGAATGGCAAAGGCCGACCGCTTCTTCTACGAGATGAGCAGGTATTTTAGCCGTACTTTCTTTTGTTTTTTTTCTCGTTTCTTTTACCTTTTTATTCTGTATTAAAGGCATATTGTCATCAGACCTGCCTGCTCCATGTCGCTGCAGCGCTCCGCAAATCAGAACTGCTGACAAACTGTAGCCATTGTTTCCTCTCAGTCGGGCCAGATAAGAGTAATGACTCATGGGTTTCCATGTAGGCAGGAACAATGGCTGAATGTGTGAATCATCTTAATTCTGTTGGGGATTAAATCAAGTCTGTAACATAATAACAGTAATTTAATGAGGAACAAAGCAAACGTGTCAAAACTTGGCCACTACTTGCACACATACATCAAAATCTGAAACTAGTAACTAGCGTTCCCACAGAACAGTGACAATAGAAAAACACATTCTTTCTTTTGAATAATTCACCGCAGTTCGGGATTTTTTTGTCGTTGAAGTTTACTCAAGAGTATTAAAGTCACATTGGTGTTCATATCTGCCGAGTCAGTGGGTTATAATGAACAACACTGCCAAAAATAAGCTTTGTTTCCACAACTATATGTGGGCAATGGAGTGAGCATGCAGGCGTTTTGCTTTATTTTATGTCCGTGTTTGTGGCTTTTGTCAACTTGGTGGCTTTCCCCGTTTATAATGTTATTTCTGACTATTTTTGTCCCATCTGATGCACATTTTCTGCCCCCTGTCCAGAATAAACCACTACCAGCAGAGGCTGCAGTCTTTATACTTCAAGAAGAAGTTTGCAGAGAGGATAGCAGAGATCAAACCCAAAGTCGAAGGTAAAATCAAACATTAGTGCTATAACTCTTAAGTAATTATTCCCCTTGGAAGCGTTTCTGTGGTCACAGTTTTATTTTTTATGTTTGCCAAGCTCCCTTATTCTAAAAATAAATCATCCAGACACCTTTATCACCCCAAAACATACATTTGTGTTCCTGTCTCAGCTCTCAGCAGGGCGTCTAAGGAGATTCTACACAGCAGAAACCTGAAGCAGCTGTTGGAGGTGGTGCTGGCCTTTGGAAACTTCATGAACAAGGGTCAGAGGGGGAACGCCTACGGCTTCAAGGTGTCTTCACTCAACAAGATCGCCGATACGAAGTCCAGTATCGACAAGTAAGAACTATTTGATTTCACCTTCTAATAAAATAAAAGCAAACGATGACAAGTAGTCATTGTAATGTCAATTGCTTACAAAATGGATAGTTTAAAGGAGCAAAGATAAGGGCTCCAACACTTGAAAGGCACTTTCACCAAAGACTGAGGTTTGAGGAATTGGATACAAAATACGTCCACACGACCAAAGGACACAGCAACAGTTTATATATAAATATTGCACATTTGATACGTCCGCTGCCTCGAAGGTGTCTCCACCTCACCGTGTCTCTACGTCTTGCAGGAACATAACCCTCCTGCACTACCTGATCACCATCCTGGAGAAGAAATATCCCAAAGTCCTGATGTTTCAGGATGACCTGCAGAGTCTCTCTGATGCCGCCAAAGTCAAGTAGGTGGAGCTGCAAGGAAGCTGCTGCCCGTCTTACAGCTGGCTTCTCCCTCTGAATTCAACCACCGCTCTGCTTTTTTCGCAGCATGACCGAGCTGGAAAAAGATATCGGCAACATGCGCAGCGGCTTGAAAGGCGTGGAGAGTGTGAGTCGCAGAGACGTGGCGCGCGTTCGCTCATTGTTCATGCGCTTGTACAACATCTGAACGTTTGATTAACCTTCACCTCGCAGGAGCTGGAATATCAGAAGAAGAGGCCGCAGGAGCCGGGCGACAAGTTTGTGTCGGTGGTGAGCCAGTTCATCACCGTGGCCAGCTTCAGCTTCTCCGACGTGGAGGACTCGCTCGTGGAGGCCAAGGAGCTGGTACGTGGCCCGAGAACGGACCAGACCGCACCGCTGTCACTCCCTTTCCTCTCGGACGCCGCTCGTTCTAGCGACCTCGTCGACCTCGTCTGGCGCGTCGCTCCCCCCGACAGCGCGAGTCAAGTGTTCCAGCTTCCTGCCACTTTGTGTGTGCAGAGAGAGGCAGGCACACAGATGGGACGCACAGTTTTGCACCATTGCGTTCGGCCTTGCGTTGTTTAACGAAAGCTTTTACAAACTGCAGCCGTTGCGTTGTGGGTGTTCGTTGTGGATATTGGAGGCCAACAGATTGCGGTTTCACTCGGGGCTAATTTGTAGTGCAAAAAGGAAAAAGGTGAACCCGGCAGACATTTTATGAGAAATAGTGTTTTTACTACCAGAAACCCGAGCGTGTTCACCTCTCTGGGAAAAGCTTGACACCCCGAAGTTAAATTCCGCCCACATGTATTGTTGAAGGGGTTTTATCTCAGCTTGTCACGTTGCAGCCGCTCGTATCTGGAAACCTTTTACTTTGTCCCATAGTGAAATTTGTCTACAGCGATGCTCTCGAGTGGCAATCAGAACATATTGACCTTATTAAACAATAAAGATAAGAGAAAATGTGGAATGCCTGAATGCGTCGCACACTAAACAACTATTAATTTGCCAGAAATGATTGTGTGTTTATTGCATCATTGCTCCACCTGATGTTTTTGTGTCATGCAGAGATCGCTTCCCATCTTTAGAATGTTGTTCTATGTTCTCAGCACGACCTCACATCTGGACATCCTATTTTTTTTTCTTTTTTAACTTACTGTGAAAAACACTCAACGTACACGTTGCCTTAATTGTGTCTCTGGCTCCAGCTGCAACCAGTAACTGGTCACGTTTGAGTTAACGTGGGCTTCAAAGCCCAACTACTGGTACCCTGCTCTTATTTCAAAGGAACGGAGACCTAACGAGTCACCTGTAAAACAGTCAGACGGAGTAAAACATGGTTCTGCTGTGTCCCGCTGGAAATTTAATCCCCCCCCCCCCTTGTCTTTGCTCCCGCAGTTCCTGAAGGCAGTAAAGCACTTTGGCGAGGATGCCGGCAAGATGCAGCCAGATGAGTTCTTCGGCATCTTTGACCAGTTCCTGCAGTCGTTCGCTGAGGCTCAACAGGAGAACGAGAACATGCGAAAACGCAAAGAGGAGGAGGAGCGCAGGGCCAAAATGGAAGCTCAGGTGTGTGATGTTTGCTGTAAACCAGTGGTTCGCAACTGGTCTGGCTCCGGGACCCACCATCACCCCTTAATGAGGAACGTTCTCAACTTCTCAAACTTATTTAATGAAAATATGGTGCAGTTGAGATAGATAGTGAGATAGTATGGAGACAGAATACGTAAGCCAACACAAAAACAAGTTTAATGAAAAAACAAAACAGCCAGCTGTTAATTCTAATTTTTATTTTCCCAGGCAAAGGCCTTAAAAACGTGTCCACGACCCACCAGCTGAGAATCTGTAAACATCACACACCTGAGCCACAGTTACAAAACACTGATAAACTGACATATTGTGTAAACTCCGGCATTAATTCAGCGATTAATTAAGTGAGGCTTTACACTACAGCTACTGCGTTGTTTGAAAGGAATAGTTCAACATTTTGGGAAATACATTAGCTTTATATAAAGGTAAAGACGGCCGCCGGCTAGCTCAGCACACAGACTGGAAACGAGCAGAAAAGGCAAGTCTGGCTCTGCCTGAACAGAACAAACTGCACCCGCCAGGACGGCCAAGAAATGGCTTGAGGTGTTGAACAGCTAGCCAGGCTCCGTTAGCGCCTGCTTTCATACTTTATGCTAAGCTAACCAGCTGCTGCTGGCTTCATATTTAACACAGGTAAGAGATATGAGTACCAATCTTTCCACCGAACTCTTAGTCCACAGTTATGAAGCGATTAAAGTGTGCTGGTCAAAGGTCAACGTGCCCTCACAGGCATAACGTTACACACACCCGCAAGGCGCTAAATGCATTTTTATTTCTGTGTCACCAGCTGAAGGAGCAGCGGGAGAAGGAGCGGAAGGCTCGGAAAGCAAAGGCAAACGGCGAGGACGACGGCGGGGAGTTCGACGACCTGGTGTCGGCGCTGCGGTCCGGCGAGGTCTTTGACAAGGATTTATCGAAGATGAAGCGCAACCGCAAGCGCATCAACAGCCAGACGACGGACGCCAGCAGAGAGCGACCGGTCACAAAGCTCAACTTCTAAGAGGGTTGAGATCCTCTTCCTCGTATCACTCGGCCACCCTGCTCCTCGTTAAGTTTCCCTCTGGGGTCGAGCTGACATCGGCATTCCTCCGCTCCCTCGTCTGCTCCCACCCAGCTCGGCCTTGCATCATCGCGGCGCCGGCGGCACCACACACACACACACACACACACACAGCACGACCAACATCAGACTTTTCATCCTCGGAGGTTTCAGTGCTGAAAAAAAAACGGAGAAGAAGCCAAAACTTGTTGACGACCAAATGTGATAATTCCCGCCGAAGGATCGGTTTGGTCAAATGAAATGTTTTTACGCTGTTGCGTAGGAACTCGATGTTCTCCCCTCGGGGAGAAGAAGAAAAAAAACAACTTTGCTTCCAGGTGCAAGAGATGCTCATGCTTGGTTTTGTACGTCTGAATCTATGCACAGAGTGAAAAGTGCAGTTAGCAGACTCCTTCAGGGCTTGATGCTCGATCCAAACGGGAAGACGATTCCTTTTAAAAAAAACACACACATAAGGGGCCATTTTGTACGGACTGATTTCATAGATTGAGGAGGCTGTTTTCATGCCCGAGAGATCATTTGGAGAAGGACTGAAGCTGAACTTCCTCTTGACCCCCCCGCTGTCCTCTTGCAGTCAGAAACCATCACAGGACTGAGACTTGATGTTAGACAGACGTGGTTTTGACTGCAAGTGACGCGGCTGAGAAGTTTCTTTTCTATTCATCGTTATTGACATGCAGCATTTATATATATATATCGGATCACTGTATGTTTTATTTGACGTTGTTTCCTGTTAAGAGCTGGCCTTAACTCCGTTGTTATGTGTTGAGTGGGTACTCTCAAAAGGCCGGGGTCTAATCTGCCGTTTCTCTACAAGTGTGGACACTTATGTCATAGATTACATATATATATATATATATATATATATATATGTATGTATACGGTTACGTGCGTGTTACACATGCACATATAAATTCACAATTACTATGCTAAATGCTATTAAAACAAAACCCAGTCAATGCAATACACCTGTTTCCCCCCTCCCAAGGGAGTGCCCCCCTTTATGTTTTTGTTGACCTGATGGAATATGTCTCCTGTGCACTGGCTGGATTCACTCTGCAAAAATACAAACACCTCGATTTCAAACTGTGTGATGTTTTCATCGTGGCAGAAAACGTCACATGTGGACGTGAAAGCTTCGATCACTGCTGTGTGAATCCATCCGGTGTCAAACACCTCCATTGGATTTTTATAATTTAAATATTGCTTTCTATTGTACAATGACCTGATGATAATAAATGGGTGAAACAGTTTTTGTATTTAGTAACTAAGCTCATGCACTTCACTTCCTATGCAGTCCACGATCGCGACCAGACTCACGGCGCCATGTAGTGGTCAGTAAATGTTACTGAGCAGAAAGCCACCGTAGTGTCAGACTGTCAGACAGTGCGACGTTTAATAAGTTCGACCACATCAGTCTTTGTGTCAGTAGATTTAATATTGTTTGCTCAACTACGAAGCACTTAATGTAGAGTCATGTTTGATGGCAGCCTGCCATCGAGGCTCACTTCAGTAGAAAACCATGCGTCAGCTCGTCGTCCGGCTCCTGCACGAAGCACGAGACTCCGGTGTAAAAAGCTCTGCCGGCAACTTCCACCACTACAGCCTTAAAGTCTCCGCACTCGACCTCCTGAACAGAAAAACACAGGCTTCAAATTCGCATTTTTACAAGATTGACAAAAGGCCATGAAAGAAAAATTTCAGTGATGGAGCGATAACAGAGTTGATCATCTTGGGTCTTGATAGGCTGATTAGTGTCATAAAAGCATTTTAATGCATTTCACATTTCACCAGGAGGAGACGGAACTTCCCACCTCAACAGCTTTCCCTGTGAACAGGGATCCAGTGGCTCCGCTCTGGAACGTCCTGCTCTGGTTCAGCTGGATGAGGCCTTTGTGATACTGCAGAGCCACGCGGGCCGTAACACCAGAACCGGTGGGGCTCCGGTCCACCTGCGAACACATTTAACCCAGTCGAGAAGACCGTGTTTCAGACAGCTCTCCCTCCGGGGGTCTCGACCACGGGTCCTTAAAGTACCTGAGCCTCAGCGAACACGCAGATATTGGCGGTGGGCTCAGATGAATAATCGTCTTTGCCGTCTGTGAGGATGGTGCCGTAGAGGAAGGCCAGATCGTCAGAGGTTGGGTGGTGTAACTTCACCTGGGAGAGAACACCACCAAAATGTCAAGACGAAAATGAGGGCTTCGTGGACGAACCCTGTACATTCAGATAGATACTCTTGTCTGACGACCCCCCGTGAACTTCGTACCTGAGATTTCACCGCGCTGGTCACCGCCGTGGCGGCGTCCACCAGGTCTCGAGACCTGGACGCGGTCACGTCGAGGCCGAACCTCTGGGCGTCCACAAAGGCGTAGAAGGCTCCTCCGTAGCTGATGTCAACGGTCACTTCGCCGAACCCTTCCACCGTCACCGTCACACCTGGATGGAAAGCGTTTTAGTGACACCAGGGGCATGAGAAGAAATGTCCCGTCTTCTTCGCGGTGGGTGTCCTACCTGTTGCGAACGCAAACGCCGGCACGCTGAGAAACCTCACCGCTCCCGTTCTACCGTGGGAGTACTCCACGAAGGCCCTCACCAGGCCGCAGGGACAGTGGATGTTCACCTGCGTCTCCGGTGACCGCGGCTCCTTCACCAGCTTGTAGTCCACAGCGTAGCGGCCCAGCGCGATGACGGCGTGCCCGCACATGGTGCTGTACCCCTCGTTGTGCATGAACAGCACCCCCAGGTCGGCCTCGGGCAGCTCGCTGTCCACCACCAGGGCCCCGTACATGTCGTAGTGTCCCCGCGGCTCGTACATCAGCACCTTCCTGAGGTGGTCCAGGTGCTCCCGGACGTAACGGCGCTTGGACAGCACGCCGTCACCTTTGACCTCCGGGTAGCCGCCGCGGATGATCCGCAAAGGCTCGCCGCCCGTGTGCATGTCGACCACCGAGAGCGCGTCTCCCGCGTGAGGCGGCAGCTCCGTTTCCATCTCAATGCTGATAGAAGAAAATAAGACCATTTCATATTTTAGATGCCAGTTAGGGTCACATGGTGAAGGTTTTTTCCCCTCAGTTTCCTTCACATTCATTCGACCCGAATTTACCACCTGGCAAAATCTGTCCTACACACAATCCGATTTAGATGGTTGTCAATTACTCCTTCATTCTTAAGCGGTCTGTCTTTGTGCATCCACTCTGAATGAGACTGCACCAACGACACCTTGTGCCATCGTTTTTACTCCTAAATATCCACAGTAACACTAGTGGCTTGTGGACCAGGTCGGTCCAAGCTGCAGCTGAACCAGATCCTTCTGAAGCCACCTGCTCCTTGGATCTGCACACCTCCTCCACTATGAAGTCCAAGTAGGTTCCTCTTTTCCAGCCGGTTCTTTGACACTTGCTGCTCCGTTCAGTTTGTATTCTTTAACAGTTTCTTGTTAAACTGGATAATGCTTGAATGATCTCTGTAGAGGGAAAGCTTTTTTTCCAGGCTAAGGGTAAATATGTGACAAGAGAAAACGATTACAGTTCATGTACCAAGGTTTTCCTTTCTTTTATTTTTTTACTTTTTTTTGCCATGTTGGTTTCCTTACTTGTTTTCGTTTTGTGTGCGACTGAAACTAGGATACCAGGATAACAGTTTGTTATCCAAACCTAATTAAATTGTTTTTTGTAAAGACGGGATTTTATTTTGAAAAACTTTGTGTGTAAAGTAATTATCATACGAACCGTTTTATGACGACACGAAGTTTTCCCACAATGGGGTCTTGCTTTAAGTCCTGCAGACGGAATGGATTCGGTTTCACAAGCGAAGAAATGTATCAACGAAAAACGACCACACTTTCCGGTGAATGCTGCAAATGCAAGATGCACTAATTAAAAGTGAACAACTCCCGAAATAATACTTTCCTTCTCTCCGACACACAAACAGGGCGACCCGTGGTTTGTGGCGTTCTGCGCATGCGCGCTTCAGTTCGCTAACTGGAGAAGTAAGACATTACCGCCACCACGTGTTCTGAAGGATACGAGACACCGTTAACTGTAGACGTCTTAAAATAATTAAAATATATATATAGCTCCAATATGCAACACGGGACAACACATTCTACTTCAAAAAGTATTTTTCTTGTGAACCATCAATGAGTCTCATAATTAAAAACGTATTATTTTGTGTGTTGTTTATTCCAGTGTACGTTTTGTACCAATATTACTTTATATTTTGTTCAATTTACAATTATTCTAAAAATCTTCAATAAGTACAGATTATTTTTGCAAATAATTTACTTTATAAACACACACACACACACACACACACACACACACACACACACATAGTCATACAGCCTGGTCCTGAAACAAAATACATTCAGTCAGATGTGAAAATAAGTAATCTTTTATTGAATATGGAATTACATTGAAATTACATTGAAAACCCTCACCTACATGTCCTACATAAATTTAGTCCATTTCCTTTTAAATATAATCTAAAATAAAAGAGGAAATGAATGATATTTTAAAAGGCTTTGAATTTAAAATACATCACAATGTCCCTTGTGCTGCACTGTGCCGTTGTTTGCTATTTCCCTACCGGTTATCTGCTTATTTATATGTATGTATTCATAAAATTGGAATTCATACCTTCCTTACACAGTTTACATGCAGTTGTTATTATTATTATTATTATTGCGTTTTTAAAGTTATTTATAAAATGCAATTTTTTCATTCATTCATTTAATTTATTATTATCTATGTTTTTTTATGTAGAAACTAATGAATCTATAATATACTTATCAAATGAATGTGATATTCCTAAAACCTTCACTTGAGCTCTTTTTGATGTTCCTCTAATGCCTAATATGGAGGCTTGCTTGACTGCAGTCCAAAGGTGATGATTACTTGAAAGTTGGACACCTTTTGTTGTTCCCTGTTTCATCTCCCTAAATGTCCCTTTACTGTAACCTTTGTCATCTATTGAATCAAAACAGTCTGTAGAAAATAAGTTAATTGACACAGATTTGACTCACTTTGATGAACAAAATAAAACTGTAAAAGACAAGAAAAGAAAAAAAACTCTATGCATCTTGCAGAATTCACTGCATTGGATTTACATAGAGACTGACTTTAGTTGCATAACAGAGAAAAATAAACAACAGATGGTGAGCAGGCATCACTTTTTCATTATTCATTTCACTGTTTACAGGTTTCCCTGAATGCATGCAACGGCCTTTATACACGTTATATAAAATAGATGCATTGGACAGACACATGCTTTCAAACTCATACTGAGATGATTCAGCCACACAAACATTTTAAAAAACATCTCAAACTAAAACCGTAACCGTGCCGTGTGGTCGTGTACGTTATTGGAATGGTCTTTATACAACCGTAACAAATGTTTGCATCACAAATAGCAGTGTCAGTTCATTTAGACTTGCATAGCAGCGTGTCCTTAATGTTCTAAAATTATTAATTGCAGCTTATAGTTACTCAAAGATAAAATCATTCATACTGAATTCAACAATAGAGCAAATATACCTGAGCAAGAGGTATAGTTACATGATGGGATGCACAGTAAGTTTGCTCTTACGTGTCAAATTATTCTCATTTTACCAAAAGAACAGAAGTCTTTCACAAAAAATAGAGATAACGATATTGAACGATACAACTCTATTAAAGCACCTCTTCCTATTTCACATGCGTGGGAATGAAGCTCAGACACAATATAAGGACTTTCTCAACCATACATAAAATAAATGCAAAGTGCGGTGACAGATTCAAATGAGAATATCCCCCCAAAATATAGAAACTAAAAACAGGATAAACATTTCTACTATAACATACGCTCAAAAAATAAGAGTTGACCACGACCAATACAACCCTGGATGAGGCTTTATTATTGTAAGGCACATATCATTACCTGACAATTAATACCGTACCACATGTGCAAACGCTGATTGAGCTCCAGTTTGCTTTCTCCACCACTGCCAGCTCTGTTTACATGATCAATGACAGTCATTGCAGGTGAACCATCTTGCTTAACCTCTTCTCTGATGTTCTGCCAAAAACTATAAATTAAAGATAAAATAAAAGTTAAGGAACACCATGAAAATGACAGCTTCATAAAAAGCCTTAAGCCCAAAATGTGTTTGAAGATTGTGACATCAGCTCGTTTCAGGCAGAAGTTTCACCAAAAGCCTTCATCAGAGCATCAATCGTTAGATATATAGCTATGCATTGTTTTTTATTATGCTTCTTGCATTTCCCAGCAATAAGTGTTTGGTGAGTTATTGTTCGTGGTTCTTTTTGGCATTCTTCAATATACACACAACCATAAAGTCAAAGACCGGTTGTTAGCAAAATCCCTGTTTTTTTTCTTAGGGCAACATCTAAAAAGGTCTGCATGCAGTGGTGGTGTTTAATGGGAGAGAGTCCAGCAGGACATGCAAACTTTTTATACATCAGTTTTTAAGATATATCCAGTTTCTGGCTTTTCAAATCAGACACTTCAAAAAGGCCCGTCGTCGGCCTTTGGTGCGACCGGCTTGGAGGCAGCGGCCGAGTCCTGATATTTCACTCGGGCCTTCGGGGACGAGCTCGGCGGCAGCGAGAGTCTTCTTCTCATCGACAGCAGTCTGAGGATCTCGCTCACCTGAGACTCGAGCACCGACAGGCGGCCGCTCAGCTTCTGGATGTCTCCCTTCAGCTCCAGCTTGGCCTCCTGCAGGGTCGCCTGGAGGAGCGCTTGTTCGGACGGCGGCTGAGCCGAGGAGTGTTTGAGTGGGTCGACCCCGAGGCCGTGCTCAAACGGGTTTCTCTCCAGGGGGCTCCTTTCCATCGGGCTCCTCTCGAAGGAGCTTCTCGAGTATCCCGCTCGGTCGATGCGAAGGTCGCTCTTGGTGATGCCACTGTCGCAGGAGTCGGTTTTGTGCAGGGCGCTTATTTCTTCCGCTGCCTCTCCCGCACTGTTGCCCATCTCTACGCTCCCCGCCTCTGCACTTTCACCCAAATCCGGGTTCTTGTTGACGACAGCTAAACGTTCTGAGGACCCGGGCGCTTTCTGCCACTCCTCTGCTTTCTCTGGCTTCTTCTTCTCCAGCTCCACGGCAGGAGGCGGTGGTGCAGCTGAAGCGGCGTTTCTGAACTTCGACCAGCCTCGGCCTCCGGGGCGGCCGGTAACGCCACCTGCCGCTCCCTCTCCGGCTGCACCACCGCCCTTCGCAGGGCTGTCGACCCTCTGACAACGCAGACTCTCCGCAGTGGGCCTCGCTGTAGACGCCTCGGCCTCTTGTGTGCAGCCTTGCTCCGACTTCTCACCGGGGTCAAACCTCGGTGCCGCCGCAGCCGGGCTGCCCCCGCCGCCCACTTTCCCCGCTCCTGAGCAGGGCGGGTTATTCTGCGCCGGGGCGCCGTACTCCTGCTGCTGAGAAGATGCAGACTGACACAGTGTGTAGGAGTTTGATTCGCGGTGACGGTGGTGCTGCGGCTCCACCTGCACGCAGTTGTGATCAAAGTAGGAGTGAGACTCTCCCGGTGGCGGAGCGTCCCTCTGCTGCCTGAACCTCTGGAACAGCTTGCGGACCGGGTGGTCATCGGGGATGGAGAGGGTCACCTCGTTTTTTCGCCGCTCCTGCTCCCTCTTCACATCAGCAATCTTTCTGAAGATTATCTGCATGAGGGGGAAAGAGTGCATGAGGAAAACCATGTGGGATATTCACACTGAGGCCACATTCCAGAAGTAGCTGAGTGAAATATATATATATATATATATATATATATATATATTAGTGCTGTCAAACAATTAAATATTGAATCACAATTAATTGCATATATGTCATAGTTAAGGAAAATTAATCGCATATTTTTATCTATTCTAAATGTCTTTTCATTTATTTTTTTCCAAAAAAATAACATTGCCAAAAAAGCCGGTACAAAATAAAATGATAAAGTGCACATTTCAGGTAAAGGGTTAGGGTTTTGTATGTACTTGGAAATGATTTGCCTGAAAAAAAATTAAAAAATGTATTTAATATAAAATCATATCCTGGTATGCTGTCGTGCTGGTGGGAGTATATACATATAATACCCATATAATGCTTGAAAGCCCAGCATGTAGACTTGAAATATTAAAGAACTGAAAACAGCAATGCATCTTTTCATATATGTTCTGAGGGAACTATGATAAGATACAACAACCTCGTGTTCATGAGCAGCATCTAAATATTTCCACATCTGAATAACTGACTTGGGTACAAAGCGCTGCTAGATTCCTTACCAAATACCAATGCTTTGAATCCCCCGTGTTGAACATTTACAAGAGTTATGTTCATAAAACTGGAGGAATTTCCATTGACAGAACTGTTCAAAATGTTCCTGAATAACATAAGAGGCATACGCAAGTTAACTGAGTACAAAACCTTAAAGAGGTTTAAAGAGATCTAAAACCTATTCACCACAAACTCCTCCTCAATCTGCTCATATCAATAATAGATTGCTGTGTTTTTCACTGGTTACATTTGGAGAAAAATACATCAATCTTTAAACATGTCGCCATTATTTGGCTTGACATTGTTTAGATTTAGAACTGCTTCACTGCTTCACTGACAGATTTCAGTATTTTTTATTACATAAGACCCTTTTACAATGGAGAAACTGTAAAAGTAAGGACATTTTAAGTTCAAAGCTAATCAAAACATCAAATATTTATACACCTCCATGTTTCTGTTGTGGCTTGAATGTATTCATCTTTTCTCGATACAGTGATATGAATGCAAGTCTGTTTAATTATGTTATAAAAGTTAAATAATTGTTCAATTTAACGGTTTGTGAGGCTCTCTCGCCAAAAAAGCTCTCAAATCTTATGTTCAGATTTGTTTAAAGGACGTTGATTTACAATTTGGACAGATGATGGAAAAACTCTGCCTCACACTGACGGTATGAGTCGCCATCATTTAACTACAACCAAATGGAAAGAAAAAACCCACAGCTATGGTGTCCGGTCAAATGTTATACCCGTTTCCGTAGGTTGCAGGTGAGGATGAGGTTGCGGGAGAACGTGTTGGCGAACGCCGTGTAAAACTCCAGCACCCTCATCAGAGCGTCCCTCCTGATGACGTGCAGGTCGCAGTAGGTCAAAGCTCGGACGTTGGCGCAAGCCCGGGCCTGCGTGGTCTCTTTCCAGAACACGTCTCCAAACACGTCACCTTTACCTGGATGGAGACGCAAGTGGGCGGTGCGTTTAACGGGACGTAGTAAGAACTGGGCATCGCGTGTCGCCCGGTCAGATGACCGAACCGATACCTGTTCTTTAACCAACAACCCGCACGCCTCCCTGCAGTGAAATAGATCATTGTTTTATGTGTAAGGAAATACCAGAACTGACTTAATAAACATTGCTTTCTTAGTATTGCAAAAGAAAACATCACACGTGATTCCTGAGAGTCCTCCTGCAAAGACCTTTGCGCTTAGTTTAATCTCAACACGCACAGATAAAACCCGAGCCTCCGGTCCGTGTCGTAATGTTACCGAGTATTGCGATGACCTCATCGTCCTGGATGACCTCTAGTGAGCCGGAGACTACAAAGCAGAGGGTGTCCACGCTCTCGCCCACGTGAAAGATGAGGTCACCGGGTGCACAGTGGGTGGTCTGGAACTCCACGGCCAGAGAGCGCAGGCAGCCGTCGCTCGCCAAGCGGAAGGCCGGGTGATCGTTGAACACCTGCCGGTTGAGGTGGACGCAGATGTCCGCCCGCATGTCTTTGGGACAGATTGAGAGGACCTGCGAGAGACATCAGAGATATCGGTGCAGTTTAGTTGTATCGCACGTTATTTTTGTCATTAGTAGTCAACATTTGGTGAAAAGGACCATACGTGTAAATAAACACAAGCGTGTTATTTTAAGAAGACGCGTTTGTGGGTCAAAGGGCAACAAAGTATGAGAACGGGAGCATTCGGTGCTGTTGGAGGGGGGAAATAAGGGAGGATTAAGAGCGTTTCATAGATAGGGCTCCTTCGTTATAACCAACACACACACACACAGTCCTTTCCCCTTTTAAGTAAATCAACCTGCTGTTACGCAGCACAAACCTCCCTTTCTAACACTGTATGATTAGTTCAATGAACCCAGAGTGCACTCAGTGATCTGTGACCTTTGAGGCTATTTATTGTTCACCTGTCAAATCTCCCTGTTCATCTTTTATGATACTGTTTAAAATGAGAGCAGCCTTATCTCTGGTAGCCGCGGATGTGCATACGTTTAACGTTGGTCATTGACCAACATTTTAATCACATTATATATTAGTATGAATATCTTAGAGTTTGTTACTAAATTTACGAACTCCTACTGGTACCAATAATAATAATAATACTACTAATACCTTATCTGTGTCGATGCCTTTAGACATTGCCCAGGTGGAGACGATGAAGTCCATGACCCTCTCACTCAGGCCTTTGGGAACCTGATAAAGCTTCAGGAAGTCACGCACGTTGTTCAGCATCTCGTGGTAGCGGTTTGTGTTGGTGTACATCTGCTGGAAGATAGTGGTGACATTTCCGAAGATGGTGGCATATAGCAGCGCTTAAAAAAATAAAAATAAAAAAAAAACAGGGAAAAGTTAGGCACAAGGCAGCCGGCTGAGTTATTCAACAACATGCGAAGGAGCGGTGTGGTTTATTTTAGGGAACCGTGTCGGATCATTAGGAGTTTGGTTCACGTGGAGGTCTGAATGTTTTCAAGTAAAAGAATTACGTTCATTATTATTATTATCATCATTAGGATTTGAATAATTTAATCTTTTGTATTTTAAGTTAGGGGTTTGAACATTTGAATTAACCTGTATCTTTACATTTTCATTATTGTTTTACATGTTGCAACTTAGGGAGCAAATGTAGCAAATGAAGGTACCTTGAAGGATTTGCATGCAAACTTATGATTGTCACATGATAGGGGCTTGTTTTCTTGATCTAATCAACTTTAAGGAGATTTTACTGCTCAAAATATGTACATTAAACCTACATGGTCCATTAAAAATATCACATACTGTATCACATTAGATCTTTGCCTATTCCATTACTATAATACCTGATATTAAACAGTCCACTAATCCTTCCATTCCTTCAGATTACTGTTTCCTCCTGAGTTGAAAATAAAAGTCTTGTAAATTAAAGAATGGTATAAGATGTGTTTTTTTTAAACAATCAGGTTTTTTTTTACTCCTCCTATGCAAATAATCTAAGTGGTGGATTGAGCGTTTACAAATGTTCTTCACGGAGCACAAGTCCTCACCAAGAGTTCTGTGCAGCAGTGACCTCAAAGAGTCAGTCAGTATCTCTCATCGTGAGGTTTTAGCCGCTCAAGAGGAAAGAGTTGTCTCCAGTCGCCACAGCAGGATCACAGAGGTCAGGATACATATCTAACGTGAAGGCTCATTGTCCTTTTAATACACTCGAGCCTGCAGGCACACTCCCCCCTTTCTTCTTTTCCTAGCGCATAATTCCTGTATCTGTAGCAGGAGACTCATCGGCCATGATTAAACCTGACACTTCAGTGTGACTGAATGGTCTTCGTGATTGAAACACCACAAGAAGAATGGGTTTTTGCTTTTGGAAGTGCAGACCTTGAAGCGCGGCCGTCAGTTAGTGTTTCCCTCACGGTTTTTATTGCATCACTTTACAATGCTGTTTCAGAGGGCCAAAGGTTGGTGGAGGAAGGCGAGTCGTGACGGAGGAACTGTAAGCAAAGGCTGGAAGTGGAAGCGGTGCCACTGAAGGTGAAGCTATTACTGTAACTGTGCGTGATGGAAATAAAACAGACACGTGCATATAAATAGATTTCTATTTTAAGAGGTTCGACGTTACTTAAATGAGGCTAGTTTTCACTTATTGTCTCAGATGTAATGACTTGGCACAATCGAAACAGCTTTCGAGGAAAGTGGGACAGATTAGATTAGGAGAGGGTTATGTTCACTGCTGCTTAAATTACGTGTTGTAAATTAGAATGATGACACTGCGGGAGTAGTAGACGGTTTGAAGGCCAGCAGTGTTATACAACCAGCTACGGTCTTTAGCTCTGCATCACTTGAGATTGCACAGGACCTCGACTTAATAAGCTTGATGTGATAAAACAGTTCCACGAAAACGTCAATGGATCTGAATCAAATCCAACCGACCAACAGTTACAGAATGTCAAACATGAACTGTATTTTTGTTGCTGTATCGGTGGTCTGTCAACATCAGTTTGCTACACATAATAATTGTTGTTGACATGTTTCATTATGCATCTCTGACCAAGCAGAAACATGTTTATTCCTGGAGTTTAAAACCAATCTGAAGCAGAGAATGTAGATAATTCAGCACGAGTGAATTAACTCAAAGACAATGCTATTCGGATAGAATAGTAACAATGACCAACCTTCAGACAGCTCCACAGAGCAGGTTGTGACGGATGCTGAACATGTCACTTTTTATTATGGACAAAGTCCTGATCTCTCCCCAGTGGTTCAAACAACGGGGCTGCAGTTTAATGCGAATGACACGACTAGAGTCAAGAGAGCCTCCGAATCACTGAATACTGTAAAGAATTATTCATGTACCTGAAATGATTAACATGTGGCAGCGTATGCATGTATCCGTGTGTTCTTTGTGTTATTGCCTTTCATTTATCGTGATGAAAGCATGCAAACTAAATCAAATCATGATATAAAATATTTAAATGAGCAATTCTGATCTCTGCTACACCAAATGTTTTTCAGTAAGAACCAGCTATGAGTCGAAGAGTCAGAGCTGGAATTTGACTTTGCATCTGTGTATAAACACCATATGCTGCTTCACTGGCAGCTGGCTCACAACCAGCCGGACTGTGGAGCTCATTACTGTGACTAGCATGCCGGTACATGCACCCAGATTGGCTCCTCTAAGGTTGTACTAGCACATTAGAAACGGATGAACGCATTAACGGGATGGAAGCAGCATCAAAGGATGAACACATCGTACGCTAAGGAGTGATGGAGAAGTGGCTCGTGCTCTGCAGCTGTTGTTGTACCGGCATAATCACTTCACACCTGCTGCTGCAGACATAAACCGGAAGCTTATATCACTTTAACAAGTGGCAGAGGTCTCTGCCACTTGTTAAAGTGTATAGTTATAGCTATAGCTAGTCTGCTGGGCTTACATTGGTTAAAAAGATAAAACCATAAAAGTCTTGCACTCACTTGTATTTGTGTTAATTATCCTATTGTCATAAAATAGTCATTTGCTTTTGCTTTTTAGTGTCAGGGTGCCAGTCGGAATGAATTAATGTCCCTGAGGTAAAACGCACAACTTCTCTGGAGAGGATAGAAAGCACAAATCATAACAGATGCAACCTTTTCTAATTCAGTGTGCTTCAGCGGACATCGTCTTCATACTGTAACAGCGTAGCTGCTGTTCGTTTGTCCTTTATTCAGCTTTATTCGGACTGTCAAGGTTTTCCTCTCCATCAAAGTAGAAAAACAGCAGTCACTTTGATTTAGGCTCCTCTGAAAAGGGTTCGCTTGAATTCCACTTGACAAACTGTCCACTGGCAATTGATACATTTAGGATTTGTGGTGTTTGTGAGAGCCTTGGATGAACCCAGCAACGATTGGAGGCTTCGCGGTAATCGTAATGTGCCTATTCATGTGATAGCAAGAGCTTGTATCCGTATTAGACGACTGTGTGACTCCATTAACTGCTCCATTAACCACCAGTCTCACAAGCAACAGCAACGATACTATTTGTTATGCAAGATCAGATAAGACCTGTGATTTTGAGAAGGTCTTAATGTATTTAAATTAAGAAATATTCCCTGAGATTCCATGATATGTCATAGAATGGATATCCAACAGTGCTTAGTAGAGATTGAGTACTTACAGCCCACCATCATCATGGCCACGGAGAAAATTTTCTCTCCATCCGTGGCCGGAGCGATGTTGCCGAAGCCGATGGTGGTGAGACTCGTCATGGTGAAGTAGAGAGAAGAGATGTACAGCGTGTCCTTGTTGGGACCGCCCTCCCACTGTCCCGTCCCGCTGGCGTTGTAGCGGTAAGGAGTCCCGATGCTCAGGGCCAACTGGTAGAGCCAGCTGTCCGTCTTGATGGTGTTGGTGGCCACGTCGATGACTTCGTAGTCCCCGATGCTGTACCAGATGCAGGCCAGCCAGTGGGCCACCAGGCCAAAGACGCACACCAGCAGAACCAGGACGGCTGCTCCATACTCCAGGTAGTGGTCCAGTTTACGGGCCACGCGGCCCAACCGGAGCAGGCGGATCACCTTAAGGGAGCTGAACAGACTGCTGAGACCCTACAATGATAAATGAGTCGGCCACATTTTTCAAAGGATCATCTAAGCCACAATAATCCACTTGGGATGAATATTTTCAACGATTTAGAATTGGCCATGTATGCGTACTACTATTGGTCAAAGATGTAATGTATAACTCATGTATTTCCTACTGGGAGCAGAGAGTCCTCTGTTCGCGTCGTATTCCTGTGGAAAACTGAAGACTCGCGAAGATGACTTGCTTGAGATAAAGACGGCGCGAAATCCTTAAATACAAACAGTCAATCAGCCACCTGCAGTGTAAAGTATCTACTCATAGGCCATTTTAACAATGCATTCACATAAATTCACTCACGTCATTTACGTGTTCAAAGGCGTTGATGATGTCGTAGGGCAAACAGGACAGCAGGTCGATGACGAACCACGTCTTCAGGTAGTTCATTCGAATGAGCCTCGCGTCTGAGACGATCTCCCCATTGGGACCCACAAAGGTGGTGTGGAAGTTGAGCACAATGTCAATCAGGAAGACAATGTCCACCACGCTGTCCAGCACCAGCCAAGCCAAATTGTTTTGTTTGGTCTTAAAGGAGACGTTGTAGGGCACCATGATGGCGGTGTAGAAGGTGAGGATGAGGATGACCCAGTCCCAGGTGGTCTTGAAGGTGCAGTAGTGGAGGATGATGTGTGGAGGGGTCTTTGGAGCCTCTTGTTTGTACTGAGGGAGGATGTCTGATCCCAGCTGAAGAGCCTTTATCGAGAGGGGATATTTAACACGGTTTAACACACAAGGAACGGCGATCTCCTCAGAGATCCTTCTAGGTTTTAATTTAATTTAATGAAGTATCCTAATCTCAGAATCTGGATCGTATCTTCAATGCACTTTTCTTGTATTAGAATTGGGCACCTCCTCACCTCGGCAAGTCTGGAGGGCTTGTGGCTGACCTCAGTGCTCAGATCGGCTAACTGCTGCACAAGGTTGCGATTGTTGGACAGTGCCCGCGCCAGTCTGGCAAATTTGGTCCATCCCGCTTGGAGACAACAAAAAGAAAGTTTTATGCAGAGATTTTCATTTTACAAACAATCCTGCATTGTCCCTTTTATAATGGTTATTTTATTTGTGGAGGAAAATCCTTTGAGACAACGTAACTGCAATGGCAGTTTCCCAGGGAAATTATTTCTTCTACTCAGCAACAACAACCATGCTGGCAGGTTACATTCTGTTTAGAAAGATCATTTTTCAAATCCACATGACTGTACATGAATGCATCATCCTGGGACAGGACTTGATGGTGTTTCAAAAATTCATTGTAAAGCCATTCAAATCAGGATTATTTTATTTACAGTCAGTGTGTGCCATACATTCACCGTCCCCATGTGGACTGCGTGTCTTTTGCTCCTACTGGATGTATGTAAAAGTCTCGGAGGCAGACTTAATCCCCTGGGACATGGCACCCTCAGAGACCAGCGCTCACTGACCCGCACACGCGACACCTGGACAGTTGCATGTTACATACCAGAAACTGACGTTTTTTTTAAGTCACAGCCACTCGTACGCTCGAGAGATTCATCTGCACTGCAGAGTGCAGAGTGTAGTGTGGATAAAAGTGAGCTTCGGCAGGGCCTTAGTGAGATATTTACCTAGTAAATCTGCGTTGTAACCCTTGGGTGTGTGGAATAAGACATACAAATGCCAGAAGTGGATGAACACAAATGGTTTTTCATGATTACACTTAAACACTGAATGCCGTCTGGTTGAAACCATTGTAACCAGATGCACAAATATGAACTGTCTCACCTTTATTTGTTTCATCTTCGATCGGCTGTTTGAACACCGTGATGTCTCTAAAGGTGCAGAGGAAAAGCACCACCTTGTTGTCCTCGTTTCTGATTGGAGCTACCTGCATGTAGAGCCATATCGGTGTTCCTGTGCAAAACAGTTTAAAGATGTGTGAAAGAGTACAAATGGAGGTGTTAGAAATAAGTAAATCTCATAACACATTTAATGATTTTTAGTTAAAAAAATATATAGTAAATATATAGTGAAACTTACTATTTTTTGTGTACAGCAGCACCTCATAGAATTGGGACTCATAGTTATCAAAGGTCTGTCTAATGTTGTCTATAGTCTTCTTATCAGTAAGGTCGCCGTACATGAAACTGCAAAACAAGGGCGAGACAGATACCAAAAAGCAGAAGTTGTTGTTGTCAGAAGAAAAATAAAGCAGACGTCTCTAATTTAGATCGAAAGCTGTTTCTTCTTCATCTGTATAGTCATGGGTTAGATCATATTACAACAAAAGGCATCTTACTTGCACGAGCTGCTTCTGTGCATGACTTCAGCTCTGTGGTATCCAGACAGCTTGCAGAATCCATCGTTGCTGTAAACGACTGGCCACTGCACGATCTGTGCATTTCCCAGAAGGAAACTGGTTTCTGCAAGAAAATACATTAAAAAAATACAGCAGTCTGAAACAAAACTAGTCAAAAATCAACAAACCTGCAGACTTGAGTGCACTTGTTGACCAAGCTTTCTTAGGTTTATTTTTTCAGTCAATGCCGTAAGATTATTGCAACTGGAATTATGCAACTGTAAAATATTTTAACAATGTGTTAACTATGATGTACATTTCCATAAAAAAATGTTTTAATAAATCCTGTTGCTGACAAACGTCAACATTTACAGTGTATGTGAATCTAAAATAAAGCCATCATTCAAATCACTATAAACCAAACTCTTCCACTATGGTAATAATCATGTATAATGGAAACAAGCTTATTACTATTTAAAGCAGTAAACAATGGCAATTAGACGAGTGCCTCAGCAGAAATAGTTGTTGATAAAATGTTTATGTTCCACCCTTAATGTAGATTAAATATTGATGAGCAGCTGGAAAGTTTGCCAGCTTCACAGCAGTTTGGACAAAACTGCTGCCTCAATAGAAATTCCTGAGGACATTTCCTCCACTTTACAGTCAGTATTGAAGCTGTCAACCTCAATGCGAGTGTATCTTGACGTTTTTATGTTGTAATCAATGCATTCTCCCTGCAGCTGTGTTTCAGATTCGGAAATATTCAGACAATAATGTCTGAATTTCTGATGTTTTAACAAACTAAATTGACCTAAATTATACTACAGAGGCGAGACATTGCATTTATGTTGCATTATATTTATTTTTCAATGATAATATTACCTTTCTAAAATATAAAGAACAAATACTGATAAATATAACTGCATAACAACACACATATATTTGTTCAAAATGCAAGACAAAGCCACGAAACACAAATCACACATCCCCTAAAAGAAAATTTAAAAGGCGTTTGTAGGAATCCAGAACTTATCAGGAAAAAAACAGCCCTTAAATCATCGTATAATTAGCAATAAAACATCAAATGGCCTTCTGAAGAGCAGTATTGTAGCTATTATAGGATATTGATACATGTCTTAAAGGTATCGTGTGTATGGACTACTGAAATCAACCCAGGGAATTTGCACATGAGGCTTTTTGCATTAATCATACTTCGTTGTGTTGTTGCAACAAAAAAAGTAAAAAGTACGATAGTGAAGTCTTCATTTCTGCGTCTTTCCATTACATATAAATAACATTGAATGTTTACTTCAGCATCGCATGCAGCCTCGTGTTGTACCGTGAGTGACGTGCCAGATCAACATCCAATAATAAAAATTCAAATTTTTCTACCTTAATTAAAATTAAAACTCACCACTCGAGCGCCGGACAATATTTTCCAGAAAAGTATTTTGCGGAGCCACCAGGCCTCTCTTGCCCCCATGCATCGTGAGGGTTCAGTACACCGACTCAAGAGATGCTCGGTGTTCGTGCTGCTGTTAACAACCCCCCCACCCCCCTTCCATCCACCCCCCCTCCCCCCTCAGCTGTCTGCCCGACCGAAGCGTGGACCACAAGCGTGAAGATCTCATGAGGTACTTCCGGACTGCGGTTTTTTAAATAAAAATAAAACATCATCAACAATTGTGGCATTATTCGCCGTGAACAAAAAAAAGAATATTTCACGTGGGAATTATGATTTCCTGTCATCTACAACTGTGATGTTCACACGCGCATATCAGGAGAAGGAAGGAGCTTTGTCTGCTGAATGAAGTTCAGTCTTCGAATTCGAATACACCGTGTGTAAATATACTTCAAAATCACATCGGCACGGCAAAAAAAAATTTAATTAGAGGCGTTTATTTGAAGCTTTTATTTTGGAGGTAATTGTGCAATAATATCCCGCAGTTGGTTGGTGGATCATTTGGCTTTTCAGACCTGTACACGTGCACTGCCCCGAGATTCATATTATATTTCTGTTAACATTTTATTTTACTAACATATGTATCTATATATATAGATATATATGTCGACATATATGACCATTTATTTATGTGACATTTGATAATTATTTTACCATATGTAATTGAGCATAACTCCAGCAGGGAGAGCTCTTTATTTGCCTATGAACCCACTGACATTAAGTCCAACGAAGAAGAAGGAAAAGCAGCCACAGAAGAAGAGGAAGCAGAGCGATCACGGGAATAACGGTTTGACGCAGTTTCGCAGGCGTCCGCCGTGAATTAAGGCAAACCGTGACGTAATGGTTAACCGTCACCGCTTCAACGGACTTTGGATGCTGCCGTCAACGCCGACGTACACGGTCTGCGACTTGAATGCGGATTCCAGGCAGTAGTGAGGTGCAACTGCCCTTAGCTAGCAAGCTAACCCGCCTCCCCGTGTTTTTTTATTTTGTTAAGAGCAATGCAACGGCCACCGAGCTCCGCTTCTCCTTAAACCCACTCCGATGAACATGAACTCTGCTTTTACGACTGCGCAGCGTTGTGCGTTTTAACATTTATTTGTTTTGGGATTTTTTTTACATTCATTTAAAGTCATGGCGAACGACTTTGTTGAGAAGTTTGTCCGGCTGTGTAATCATCTTCAAGACCCGCGCCATGTCGCCAAGTTCCAGCACGTCTGCGGCGTCAAAGGGACATTTCCGGTTAAACCGACCGAGTCGGACGGCGCAGACTCGGGGACGGAGCGTCCCGGGCTGCGGAAGAGGGTCCACCAGGGGGGACCGGGCTCGGACGTCACCGCGGGGAACGGGGCGAGCGGGGACGCGACCCCCCCGCAGGTTAACGGAAGGCAAGGGGACGTTACCGTCGGGCTCGACGGTTCCTCGGCAGCGGCCGCGGGCGTCGAGCGGGACACCACCAGAGCGAAGCCTCTCCGCAGGAACTCCCTGACCGGAGACGTGGGTCAAGAGTTCCTCATCCAAAACAAGTTTCTGTTCTACCTGTTCACGTTCGGGACCGAGCTGGGCAACGAGATGTTCTTCATCGTCTTCTTCCCCTTCCTCTTCTGGAACATCGACGCCCTGGTCAGCCGGCGGCTCATCGTGGTCTGGGCCTGGAACCTGTTTGTGGGACAGTCCACCAAGGACATGGTCCGCTGGTCCCGACCGGCCTCTCCCCCCGTCGTGAAGGTGGAGGTCTTCTACAACTCCGAGTACAGCATGCCGTCCACCCACGCGATGACGGGGACAGCGATTCCCTTCTGTCTCTTCATGCTGACCTACGGGCGGTGGCAGGTGAGAGACCTTTTCAAACCCCCCGCATCCCAAGAGTGTCACATCTAGGGTGGTCGTGGTCGGGGGTGTACAGCTTGAATGCAGAGAGGGGGGGTCACCAGCAGGGCAAAGGGGTCAACTGCTTCAGGGGCCCCAAAGTCAGCACGTTCACAGTGTATTATTTGAGTTTGAAAGTGAGAAAGTGTGAAAGTCAGAGCTGATATCACATAGTTTGTTAGTGGATTTGCATAAACGTTTTGGGAAAATCGGTAACTCATTTTTGTGTTCTTCGTGGTCTACTATGAATCATACTTAAGAAAATGTTCTCCTGGTACAACAACAAAACATTGAACACATAATTAAAAAAACTAGTGTTCTTGCAAATAACCAGAAGCTGCACTTAGTTTCCTCTGCTAATATTAAAGTACTGAAACCTAAAATAAGATAGCATCTCCCTCTGGGACACTCACATCTTTCTCCATCTAGTATGCTATCAAATACGACTGCACTAAACCACGGCACGCATGTCAAATAACTTTCCTTTTGTGTGCTTTTCTCCTGAAGATCAGTGTTTTGAAATTGGGTAATTATCTCCATGCCAGTTAGGGAACCTTGAACTAACGCGATAAAGTATCTGCTGTGTTGAAAGAGAAGGTCAGCTGATATTATGCTCACATGGTGCACATTTCTGTTTAATTGCACAGACTACCCGAGACACGGCACACACCAGGGTAGTATTCCTGCTGATCTAATGGCTAATAAACACAACAGGATACATTCTACACGGAGAGTGAGAGGATCAATGGTTTGAAGACCCCCCCCCCTCCCCCCTCTCTCTCCACAGCGTGGAACTGAACTGCGATATTATTACAGACAACTATGTTGTAAACTCGCACATCTAAATGAAGTTTTCTCACAGCTACGTCAGTGATGTTGTGCTTCACGCTGCATTACAATCGGGTGTTGTAGCTATGACGTGAACATGTTTTGATGGGGAAGGTGCACAGACCCACAGTGTCACAGGGTTTTGGGAGCCACAGTTTTAAGGTTCAGCTGAACTAGATCTCGATAAGAAAAGACAATAGTTCAGGAAATGCACAAGGCATCTGAACCTAATAACATGTAAAGAGCTCCTCGTGACCTTTTCCTCCACAGTTCCCCGGTGCCGACTATGAGGGTCTGAAGGTCTGTTTACAGCCAAAGAAATGAAAAGAACATCCTGCCTTTGGACCATTGTTAATTGTTATTGTCATCTTGTGTGAGCTTGTGGCCCAAAAACATTCCTGTTCAAGCAGAGATTTCGAACAGGACAGGGTGTGTCAATAGCACACGAGCAGGGGAAACGTAGTTCAGATCTTTCGATGAACAAAGACTCGCTCTTCTACATTGTAAAACCTAGACCGAGCAAGGAGGGACTAGTGGATTTGATTTAGGGAAAGTATGGACATTACCATAGATTGTGGCACATATTCACGCTCCCCTGGAGTGGAACTGTTTTAACTTTACTTATCCTGTACCTTCCTGTCTAGCACCATCATTGGGTCAAACTTTATTTTTTAACCAAACGCCTGTTAAACTAATAACATTCCAAGAGGTTTCAGCTGCACTTTTTTTTTTTTAAGAGTCCACATGGTAAAACTTGACATCAGCATGTTTTCCCAGCCGTTGTGTTGACATTAGCATGCTCACTGTAGCATTTAGCTCAAAGCTTCACAGGTGCTTATCTTCACCCACATGCTATATTAATATTATTTCATGTCCTTGCTTCCAGTATTCCTTCCTCTTTGGCTTTTGTGTGGCTCTCAGCTGGAGTATCCTGGTGTGTGTCAGCAGAATCTACATGGGGATGCATTCCGTTCTGGTAAGTATATTAAATAAACCACATGAAATGAAGAATGCTTCTCACTGAAACAACATGAATACCTCAAGAATAAAAAGAGACGCTGTTCCACCTAAAACCGTAACACTGGCTTGGTCAAACATGACCATTGCAAAACGTTAATATGCATGACAGCCACTCGTGCCCCATGTATTGTAATTACAACTTTCTCAGGAACGTAAACCTAATTATCAGAGGAAATTTTTGCCAGCGCCAATAAACAAATCACGGCCAGATTAGATTTGGTTGCCAGGCGAACATATTTAGCGGACGTTGTTTATGTTCTGCATTACAACTGATAATACATTTCCAGTTTAACGTCCTGTATTAAGTCTGCAACGAAAACGCAATGAATCATAAAATGGCTTAATGACTTTGTATGAAGCATTTCTGTGCAAATGTGAGTGAAAACTAACGTCTTTCTTGGCATATGTGCGTGGTTTACCCTGATTTGTGTCCCTGTGTTGCAGGAGGTAATAACTGGCTTCCTCTACAGCCTCCTTATCTTAGCCGTTTTCCAGCCAATTTTGGGCAAGATCGACAGCTTCTACATGACGGACCCCTTCGCTCCTCTCGTGATTATCGTGTCCCACGTGAGCCTCGGACTAGTGGCTTTCTCTCTGGATTCCTGGAGCACCTCTCGGGGGGACACGGCTCAGGCCCTGGGCACCGGGGTAGGCGCTGCCATCGGCACACACGTTAACCACCAGCTGGGGCTTCTGCTGGATCCGCCGCTGGCCTCACTTCCTCTAACTCTGCCGCCAGTGACCGCGGGTTTGGTGGCGCTCGCTCTGCTGCGCTTCTTCACAGGAGTCGCCGTCATCCTCGTCACGAGGATGGTTATGAAAGCAGTGACTATTCCGTTCTTGTGTCGCCTGTTTGGGCTGCCTTCAGATGACGTAAGACAAGCGAGGCAGCACATGAAAGTAGAGCTGCCGTACCGTTACATCGTCTACAGTGTTGTTGGCTTCAGTTGTGTCTGTGTGGTGCCTCTCATTTTCAGGATCTTAAACCTTGCCTGAGTGTTTTGCGTGTGTGTGCAAACTGTAATTTTCTGCTGACGTGTTGACCTTATGGTGAAAGCGAAGGGCACTTGGAAACACGCTTCTGCTTTCGACACATGATAAATCGATGTTTCTGCACGACAGAAACTAATTTAATGAATTCTTTTGGTGACATGTTTTTTCTTTTATATTGTCATTAATCCTCTTTGCCAGTGAGTTCCATTGTTGTTCCAATGAGGCACACTGTTGCTCAGGCTGACATGGCCTCAGTAGTTTATGCTGAGTTGATCCCACACAGACTAGAGGAAGGAAAGTTTTGGTGCATCAAAGCAATTTTGGTTTTGACCCTTTTCATTGGTTGACAGTGATAATATGGAACATTATCAGCCTTATCCCTTAATATATGATTTAATATTCAGTGTTCATTGGAACTTTGCAAATAGGAAGTCTATCAAATGTACTGATGATGCTTGCATTCTAAAATAAGGAATATATTGTTGATTTTCATCATTAATTGGAATAAGATTTGAGAATGTCATGCCCTGACAAAAACCTAACCATGGATATTTCATTTATTAAGTTGACATCAGTTGTCGCCATTGTTGAATAAAATCAACCAGGCGCACATTCACATGTGTTTGCGTTAGCTGCACAATTGTCATTTCTTTAAAAAAAAACTGGAGAAACCTGTGTGTTGTATAATAAATACTTTTTCTGCATTATAATAGCCAGCATTATCTATATCATTACCTCGTTTTTGTACGTGTTTTGTGCTCGTTTCAAAAATCCATTTTTATTTTGGGTCAAGTGTAATTTGAAAGCTTAAAATTAATATAGCCTATTTTTGATAAAGTATTTTGCCATCGTACCTAATTTGCTGACTTGTTGCTAAAGAATAAAAATCAATCTATATTCTTTCTTGATTTCAAGAATCCTATTTAGGTGGCTTTTCAGTTGGCCTTCCTTAAACTACAGTATATAAAATATTGACCCTAGCCTGAAGGTTTTAATTTCATGTTATTTACTGTTTACTGTGATATCCAAATGATTTGCTTTAATATTTATGTCAGAATTGTATTGCCTGAACATTTATACTAAGTACTCATCAGTATGTACCGGTCTAGTGTTACCGACCATTTCCATATCTTTTTTCTGTTATGCAAGGCTTGTAACCTTGTGAAAAAAATATGGAAACAAGAATAAAATCTTCCAAAAAACCCCATTTCAATGCATTATATTTTCCTTGCAAGTAATCTGAAGTTCAGAGAAGAAGTGAGTCGCTGCCACAAATCCAGAATAACTGCATTTTTGTTTTGTCAATAGCGAGGGAAGGCATGCAGTGTGGTAATATTTGTTTTACTCAAAGTGCAAAAATAGCAGATTGGGTTCATGCTTAACCTTTGACCAGACAGATAAGGTATTAGGTATCTATCTGGTTTGTAATCCCTGCATACATCCATCACAATCAGTGGGCTTCTCTGAACTTATACAGCGGTAAGCACATGGCCGACTGCAATCTTGTACTATTATTTAACAGCTAACGACATCAGTATTTTACGTAACTTGTATTGAACACAAATGTGCATTTTCTTTTGCCATAGTTTTACGATTAGTTACTATATTCAAGCCTTCAATGTTTTTGTCTGAACTGGCAAAGAGTAATTTCTTTGTTTTAAGAGATATTTATCTGCGTTAATAATATAATTGTGTACTTCAATTTTAAGCTTTGGCAACCTTGTGTTTTTTACTCTCATACCAATAAAGCAACGTTGAATTTAATTAAATGTGACTTACCAACTGTAGGCCACCAAGGGGTTTGAAAAAAGCTTTTAAAACACACTCTAACCTTTTATTCTGAAAAACCAAATGCATTGTACCGGAAGTCCGGACTTTTACTTTCTCCCACCAAACATCCGCCCATAACTCATCGCACAGTGGCGCAGAAAGCTAGCTGTCGCTAAGACAATGCCAAAGTTAAACAACATCTAATTGAATTACCGCAGTCGTGACAAGTAATACATGCGGCACGGTTAGCTAACGTTAGCTGCTACTCAAGTTTGACTGCTACCGCTGTTAGCTACCGCTAACACCTTTAACCGTTAGTCCAAAGTGAGTCTATTCGCCACAGAGACTAAAACCTCCCTGCCAGAGAGCAGATGCCTCGTTTGGAAAAGTCAAATGGCAGGAGGAAGAAAAGGTAAGAATGGAGCTGCAAGGTGATGTTGAATGCCGACCCGGAGAAAAACTGTGAAAAGACACCATGTACAGCGCCGGTTATGACTTCCAAAGCTGGTGTAAGGGGAAATTGTGTAACTTGAGTCAAACCAGACCGCCACTTCGTCACGTGACCCAGCCTGTAAAATGAATGCGATCCAATTGCCAATTATTTCTAATACAAATGTGTGTCTCTGTGAGTGTGCGCAGGCCTAAACTGGACTGGACGTTCATTCAGAGGTTCTGCAGCATCCAGAAGGTCCTGTTCCCATCATGGACCAGTCAGAGTGCTCTGATGTTTGGGACGCTGCTTGCGGTCACTCTCACAGGTAACCGGTGCTCTTTAAGGTTACGTCAAGGTGGTGTGAAAGGTAAAATGGGGAAATAAAATGTCTCTTGCATTAATCCTCATCATGAGACACATTCACCCCCCCCCCCCCCCCCCCCCCCCGCCCCCCCCTCATCACCTGGAGGTCAAAGGTTGCCTTATTTCTTTACATTGTTGTCTTTGTTGTCCCAGCAACGCGCTGACGCACAGCTTCCTCTCCTTCTGTCTCCAGAGCAGCTAATCATTTACCAAGTGGGTGTCCTCCCCAGTCACTTCTACAGCGTGCTGGCAGACAAAGATTACCCGGGCTTCCAGAGTCTGGTGGGCACGGCCATGGTGCTCATCTTACTCAACTCCACGGTAGGTCCAAGGAGCCGGAGGAGAGAGGCCGTTGACCTACCCACTGATTGCAGCAGCCCAAATGTACCAAAAGAGATCCACCATTTTGGTGGGTCATCCTTTCACTTATGCTGTACACAGAGTTTGGTCTGCAGATTTAGGGAAAGTTACTCTTACCTAGATGTTTTTGCATATTTATAAAAGGGTTTATTCTTTGCCAAGCCACCTTTTAAAATTCTCAATTTAATGTAGAAGCTCGTTTGACCTGTTTCGGATGCTGTATGTCCCTTATTTCTAAAATCTCACCAAGGATTTACTCATCAACAAGATATTAAACGACATCCAGGGAAGTTCGTGGTAACAGTACTACAATACTTTATCTTACCATCACTGGAAGGAATACTCCACCCAAATAGGAAGGAACATTTGTATATCAACTACTTCATTGGCCCAGTTTTCTCCAAGAAGTCAAGGTTACACGGTGTGAGCTTTAGCGATACCAATGACGATTTTGTGGGTGAAGTAACAAATCATTTATTTAAGTTGATTAAAGTTTAACATTCCTGATATAGAAATAGGAAATCCAATCTTCCCAATATTGTTGAAACTGATGTTCAAGTATATTGTTTCTTGTATTTTACTGTATAGAATCTTATTTCAAATTGCTCTTATAATAGACCATGGAAACTTTACAAGGTCAGGTCAGCCTGACACGTTCGTTTTACAGCCGACACACACGCGTGATACTTGGATTTTGAACCCGAGAAATTGCAAACGCCTAACTAAGGAAACTGATATTAAACATTATTCCACCACATTGGTATTTTTACTGAACAGCAGCAGCTGGACTCTTCTGAAATAAAAGGAATGACGGGACCTTCAGTGGTTAACCCTCACAGAGATCATCATAGAGTCAGCCTTTATTGTCTCTGTGATGCTCTACTCTGATAGACAACCTCTCTCTTTCTCTGTGCCCCTCTCTCCTTCTCCCAGTTGAAAAGTATGGACCAGTACATTTGCAATCAGATGTATGTTAGCTGGAGGAGGACGCTAACTGAGAGCCTCCACACGTCCTACTTCCAGGGCCGAGTCTATTACACGCTCAATGTGCTCAGAGAGGATATAGACAATCCGTAAGCTTGAATGGTTTTCCTCTTTGTGGTCCAATCGAAGGCTTGTTTCAAGATGATAAAAACAATTTTGATTCATTAACCAATCACGAACAAATCTTATCAACTGAGAGTATTCTTTGTGTGAGATCAGACTATAAAGCATATTTTTAACATCAGAACATTTAACGGCATCCCAAGGAGGAATCGTGTGATTGGTTTTGTCTTTGTGACTCGCAGAGACCAGCGCATCAGTCAGGATGCAGAGAGGTTGTGTAAGCAGATGAGCACCATGGCCAGTCGCTTGATTGTATCACCGTTCACGCTGGCTTACTACTCCTACCACTGCTTTTATAGGTAAGTCCGTTGAGCATCGTGACAACTGTCGTACGTCACCCTCTTCAACACATTTAACATCCTCTGAAGTTGAAGCATCGTCAGAGAAATCCACTGCGCTCTGTTTAAAAGTCATCATATTTCAGCCACATTTGCAATAAAAAGGAATGCATTTGATGTATTATTTTTCGCCGTCCTATGTGGTTTAAGAAACAAAAAAGGCTCCCTGTTGTCAGTGCCTCTTACCAACGTCAGACACAATTCCTGTGTCTGATCCAGCAGTCTTCTGCTACTCTAAATGTATTTAAAAGTTTGTAAAACTCTCTTTTTTTTCTTTTAGAACCAACTGCAGCAACGTTACTTAATGGAATGCCTTTGTTTGATGTATGAATAAAGCTGCTTCTCTTTGTAGCACCGGCTGGATCGGCCCTGTGAGTATCTTTGGCTACTTTGTGATTGGCACCATCGCCAATAAAATCCTTATGGGCCCGATTGTGTCCACTCTGTTTGAGCAAGAAAAACTGGAGGGAGACTTCAGGTGAGTTCAGTCACATAAGTCACTAAATGTGCCGACAGTACAGACAGACCGACCGGTAGAGCGGGATTGACTTGAAATAGTTTTCCCTGAACTTCAGCAGGTTGGGAGGGTGTCTGCCAGATTTACATAACGCAAATCCTCTTTTGGTTTGTTCTTTTAAGTAAATGTAATTTTGTCAAGCAGAAGGAAGTGTGTGTGTGTGTGTGTGTGTGTGTGTGTGTGCACGTGCACGTGCACGTGCACTTTGGCCTAGTGCCTTTTGCCTCATAATAACAACACAGGATATGTGTCAGCCTTGAAAGAGGAATGTAATCTGATCGTCACAAGTTAAAACAATTTGATTTTGTTGCGACAGGGAACTAAATTTATACTAAATTGTGTTGTGCCTCAAAAATAAAATGTTTTCTCCAGGTTCAAGCACATGCAGATCCGTGTCAATGCAGAGTCTGCGGCTTTTTATAGGTGAGGCGCTTTGTCTTGTGCATGAATCTGGCCTGCAAACACTTGAACCCTATAACTTTCAGGCAAAGTATTGTGTTGTATCCATTGGTAACTCTGAATCGCTCTGAAACACCAAATCACACCGATCCTGGAGAGAAAGTTGTATAAGTCGGCAAAACTGCCGCTGTGTTTACAGAGCCGGTAAAGTGGAGCACATGAGGACCGACCGCAGGCTGCAGACTCTGTTACAAACTCAGAAGAGTCTCATCAACAAAGAGCTCTGGCTTTATAGTAAGAACATCGTACACACACACACACACACACACCCTACTCGCTTTGATTACACCGGTTGACCTCTGACTTCTCTCGCTCAGTCGGGGTAAACACGTTCGACTACCTCGGAGGTTATCTCAGCTACATTATCATCGCCATTCCCATCTTCACTGGTATCTATGATGGACTCACTCCCGGGGAGCTCAGTGCGCTCATCAGTAAGGTAAGAGTTCTTTATTTATTTTTGCCCTTCCTACTAATTGTAACTTTTTCTTTCATAAAGAAATGCATATTTCCTCCCTTGAGGAATAAGAAACTGTAATGAGTTAGTACAAGTGGGACTCTGTCTCTCTCTATACACACATATATATTTATATATGTGTGCTCTCCTTTCACCCATTGTTCCCATAGTTTAGTTGAGAGATGGCCGAGATTATGAAGTGTTTGCCATGACAGATTGGCTGAATATAAACGTGTTGCTAATATAACCAATAGGTGGCAGCAAAAGCTTTCTCTTCTTCTTATTCATTCATGCTGAGCTGAATACCTCTTTTAGAAATCTAAATGAAATAAGTATAACTGCAGAAGAGTCTCCAAGGCTTGTTTGGAAGCATATTTAAGAAACGTCCTGGTTCCTCATCTTGTCTTTTTATTTACTCACTGCGCTGGTTCCCCCTCTTCTTGTTCATGTCAGAACGCCTTTGTGTGCATCTACTTGATAAATGGCTTCACGCAGCTCATAGACCTGTCCAGCAACCTGTCCGACGTGGCCGGATACACACACAGGTACACACACTGCGTCCCGAAAATGACTTCCTGGAGGCAGGATGATGACGGCAGCACACATGCATGCCATCCACCTTTCTATCACTGAGGTGTGTGTGTATTACGCTCAGGATCGGGGAGCTGAGGGAGGTGATGGATGACATCCTACGCAAGCAGTGTGATTATGACCCGGCATCGGGCGAAAGCTACGACTTTGACAGGTTTGTGTGAGCACACTTAATATAGTTGTATTAAAAGAACAGGACAAATGCTTGTCACAAAGCTTTTTATCTTCCACGTGTTTATTTTTTTTATTATTTGATTTCTCCACGCAGTGACTTCAACATCCACGCGGGCCCCACGGACACCGCCTTCATCCTGGACCATCTTTCGTACAAATCTCCTTACTCGGACAAGTTGCTGGTGGAGGATCTGAGTGTGAAGATCAGCCAGGGAACACATCTTCTGGTGGTGGGCAACACGGGCACCGGCAAGACGTCGCTGCTGAGGGTCCTCAACCGACTCTGGGAGGCACACAGCGGTGAGAAAGGGCGGCGTTTGATTTGTAATGTGAGCGACAGACGCAGCATTATTAGCCTGGCGATAACCGCCGCCCGTGTCCTCCAGGTTTTGTCCAAATGACCACATGTTTCGGGCCCAGAGGAACCCTCTTCCTGCCCCAGAAACCTTACCTGACGGACGGCACACTGCGGGAACAGGTAGCGGTCTTCTGTTTGTAGCCTGTAACTTGTTGAATAATGAATGAATGATCTGGTTGACCAGAATCAACTAAATAAAATGGAACTCTCTTCCCTTAAGGTGATCTACCCGTTGAAGGATATTTACCCTGCATCAGGTATCAGATTTCACTCCAACTGAACTTAATATTAAACGGTGCCACACCGGCTGCATTTGTTCGGTTACATTAAATATAGACACAAAGCACTTAAGTTGCACGTGTTGTTTTTTCTGGCATCAATATGTTGTTTGCTTGAAGCAGCTCATTTAATACTAAACAAAAGATGCATGCATAAGTTTATACTAATACAGTATTGGGAATGATGGATCTAATTTGTCATCTGAGTAATTATTCATAAGGTGAGTTTGCTTTTTTCAGGGTCAGTGGACGATGACAGAATTATACAATTCCTGGAATTAGCCGGAGTGGTGAGTGACTTTATTCCACATTATTCTCTTGAATTTAAATCAAGGAGAACAAACTATTTAGCTAAGTAAAATTGAACATTTCTCTACTATTTTGAATTTGAATGCTGGTTCTCGATCAAACTTGTATCCGTGCTCCAGGCCAGTCTTCTCGAGCGGACAGGCGGTCTGGATGAAACGGTGGACTGGAACTGGTAAGAAGAAAAACAATGCTCTACAATTGTGCCACAAAATGATGCGGAATCTGAACCCGTTTTCTTCTCTGCAGGTATGATGTTCTGTCTCCAGGTGAAATGCAGCGTCTCTGCTTCGCTCGTCTCTTCTACCTGCAGCCCAAATACGCAGGTGTGTTATCAGATTCAGCGGAGCTGGCCTCCAACTCGTCGTCGCTTACTTCTTCTCGTTTGCACGTTTCCTGTCTATATTAGAGGTGAACCAATTAAAAAAAAAGTCTTGGTATTGATTTCTGTGTGCAGTGTTGGATGAGGCCACCAGCGCTCTGACGGAGGAGGCAGAAGCACAGCTGTACTTGACCTGTAAAGAGCTGGGCATGACGTTGGTCAGCCTGGGACATCGCAGCAGCCTGGTGAAGGTACGGAGTCCCACGTCCAGTATGAAACCACAAGGAGGGCTTTGTTTTACGCACATGGAGAAAGTGGGAAAAATGAGCCCAGATTACTGTTGGAGGAATCATTTTATTGGATTGTTAATTTAAATTTGTTCAGAATTGTGTCTCCGCGCACGATTCTGCAAAATGATTACGCAACTAGATGCTAAAGCAATTGCCTTCGTGGAATAATGTATCACATTCTCCCCCTAACTATTAAATTGTGCTTGTTTTGACAGTCCAAGATGATTTAATTGAATTTCATCCTTTTGTCGCAGTACCATGACGTCCAGTTGAAACTGTGTGGAGGAGGCCTGTGGGAGTTGACCAAGTTAAAAGGAAGCAGCAGGAGCCTCGGAGAAGAAGCGCCGTGACTGTCTCTTGACATGAAGGAAGCTTCGATGTGGGAGACGAGGAGATAAAACGCTCCCAAATTCCTCCGTTCGTAACACGCAAGTGCTGCTTTAAAACCCGCACTCCTACAATTTGATTGTATTCACATCACGGAGGCAGAGCTCGACCTAAACGTTCTGGACCCAAAGACTTTGCCAATCCAATGGTTTGGACGGCTCTGAAATGATCAGAGAAAAATCCCTCGTGAAAACCAATCAACACTTTTGAACCTTAACTATCGTACTTATTACATTTGTTTATTGTTTACAATCATTGATTTACTCACAAGTGAGTACATCTGTGGGTTATACATAGTTTTTATGTATCTGATTTCATACAAATGTTATGTACAATAAAAACAAAGGATTATTTTAAATAGTTTGATACATTTGCACTAGTTAATTGAAATAGTGGGTAACGTGCGAGCACAACTTCCACGTTTCAGAAACCACCTCACAGTTGTTGTGGTTCACCACAGAGCTCGAGGTGACCTTGGATGATCTCGTTAACTGCTGCAGGGTCCTCCAGCGTGCTGAGGTCGCCCATCCCGTCCAAGTCGCGCTCCACCACCTTCCGCAGCACCCGGCGCATTATTTTACCCGAGCGCGTCTTTGGGAGCCGCTGGACGATCTGAGAGAATGACGGGACTTGAGTACAAGTTGGTATCGAACGTGGATTCCAAGGCGGTGAGGCAGCGTTACCTGGATGAAGTCTGGACAGGCGTACTTGGCGATCTTTTCAGAGACCATGTTCCTCAGCTGCTGACAAAGGTCGGCCCCCTGAATCTTCTCACCCTTTTTTAGCACCACAAAGGCATAAACCCCTGAAAACCAGGAGACATGTTTACCATGATGGACGTTCCTGCTGCTTTTGAACAAGCGCGTTTACATGCAGTTCTTTTGCTGAAAAAAAAATGCAATGGTCACCTTGTCCTTTGATGTTATGAGAGTATCCTATGACTGCAGACTCGGCCACTGCGGAGGATTGATTCTGTTACAG
This sequence comes from Gasterosteus aculeatus, assembly GCF_964276395.1. Lineage (NCBI taxonomy): Eukaryota > Metazoa > Chordata > Actinopteri > Perciformes > Gasterosteidae > Gasterosteus > Gasterosteus aculeatus. Next base: position 10,979,575 of record NC_135706.1, read on the forward strand.
AAAGTAGGGAAAGAAATATGAACTGCTTAACATAGATGTCTCCCTGGAGAATTTTAAATCACCTTTAATTGACTGCTCAAGGATTCTGAAATGTTTTATATATAAATCAGGTTTTACATTTTTCAATATGGTGATGCTGGTTAAAAAAATTAATAGCTTGATAGATAATGTATGAATTGCAACGTTTAATGTAAATTGTAAATGATTCACAGGCTTGTTTCAAATTTTCTCATTGAGCCATTAAACAGTCAAATTTCCACTCGTCCAACATTTTTGGTCCAACCAGAACTACACGATCAAGTTTGAGCAAAGGTAAGAGATCACTGCTTTCATAGCCTGCGAGAAAAGTGAATCTGTTAATTACTGCAAGGCCTTACCACCACATCCTCGATCTCCGCTGTGCCGATCCTGTGACCGCTCACGTTGATGACATCATCAAGACGGCCAGTGATTTGGTAATAACCCTCCTCAGAGCGATAGGCGCCATCCCCAGTGAAGAAGTAACCTATGGGCACAAAGATGACGAGATTTTGTCTTCACTAAAGGAAAAAAAACCCAAAAAGGAATTGAAGCCGTCGTACTGTACCAGGATAAGGCTGACAGTAGGTCTCAATGAACCTCTGGTGGTCGTTGTGGATCGTTCGGGCCATGCCAGGCCACGGCTGAGCTATGCACAGGGCTCCGGAAGCGTTGTTAGAAGTCACCACTTTCCCCTTTAACAACAGTGAGAATGTGAACGCATGGGGGGGAAGCAAATTATATTGAAAGATAATTGTGCTTCAAAGTACCAGACAGATCAATAAGAACAGTGATTGATGTACAACTAGACCAGACAGAAAAAAACAACTGAATATTCCCCTGACATTAAACCCCATAGAAACTGACTGTTAAAACGCTGTGTTTTCATTGAGCAACAGGAAGAGAGATGAGCCAGCGCTCCAACTGTCTGCACAATCTGTGCATTTCGAAATCATCTGCTCATAGCCAAGTGGTACGACGGATTATTAATAGGGGGCGGGAGGGGTTTGGCACGCACAGACTGGGCCTGATGGGTGGGAGCAGAGTGGGTATCAAAAGTGACACAGCTGGTGAATGTTTTATAATCCTAATCTGACCCTCCACGCGGGCCGTTCCCAGCCAGCTACAACGTTCAGGGACAAGACACACACACACACACCTCAGCGTCCATGAGCACGGGCTTAATGCCGAAGAAAGGTCTCATGGCCATTCCTGGGACAATCTCTGCGTCCGGGTCTGATGGCTTTGGGGCGATGCAGATGCCACCTGTCTCTACGAACACAGAGCAAAACAAAGGCAAAAGGTAAAGCTACTTTCTTCTATACAGGTTTTATTTATTTATGTTTTGCTCTGCACAAATACCATTTTTTTTATTTAACAAGCACGGAGTAAACTAACAGTTTATATGCCCTCTACTCCCCGGATACATTGAAAGATGTAGACGGTGAAATTAAAGCCATAGAAGTAAATGAAATGAGGTTGGCCTGGACCTCCGGGCCGCGCTAATCCGCCCGGTGGTGTTGGTGACAACAGAGCTGGGAGCAGCAGAGGGGACCCGTTATTAAGTAGGACACAACAGATGATCCCACAACAGCATTAGCAACTGACATCCTGTTCAAAACGACCGGAACTGAGACTAACCCCCCCCCTCCCCCCCTCCCGCCCCCCCAAATAGAATCAACACTTTTCAATTGAGCCACTTTACAGAAGGCTGACCTAAAAGGTTTTTAAAAATGGTAAAGAGTTGTAATAGTTTACCATTTGAGAGTGCGATCAACCCAAAGAATGATGATAGGAGACTGAAAACGGGGAAGCAGCTAGCCTAGCTTGCACCTTAGCTTGTAGCTTCAATATATTTACCTTTTCAGTCCTGATGCTAAAGCTAAAGCTAAAATAACTGGCAGCCCGCTGTAGGTTGATGTTTTTGTTTCCTTCAATCTACACATTTTTGACATTCAATGCTACAATTGTTTTCCTAGGACTGTTTTGCATTCTGTAGAATGACTTTTTTGAACATAATGTGTTTGTAATATTTATTCGACTTACCTTACTGATTTTGTCACCTTATACGACATGATATACTATGACTGTTTAATGGGGGTTAGGGTTATTCATTTTTTCCGAATTTTATACAATTTCTGACATGGGTATAACTTGAATTCATTTTGTTGCTTATCTCTAAATACTATACATTTCCGTTCTTTTTGACTTTGTATGCTTGTATATATTGTATATTTCACAAACAACATGTGTCGCTTAGCGGGATCTAAGTGAGAGATTTTTGTGCACAACTCGGCAGTTTTATGTGGAATGAGATAAAACATTGTTTTTTGTATTACCTATTCACCTTTCCATGCAGGCTTCACGCATATGCTGGTTACCTAGAATTACACCGCTGATATAGATACAATATATGCATATTTATTTCTACTTTCTCGTGTTAAATGCCACAACGCCCCCCCCCCCCCCCCCCTTGTGACCTCTTGCATTCTCTCACCTCTGTAGTCCTTTATGATCGAACACAGAGGCCTTATGCCAACAGCAGCTCAAAATCTAATTTAGTCTCTAAACAGGCTACTTGCTTCCAGATCAACCAAATGGCATTTATGAATAATGCCACTTAGTCCTAATTGAAAACACTGGCCCAGGGAAATAACATAATATAATCGGTTTTACTGAAGTAGGGTATTTGGGTCATATCTGTGTCTGTAATTCTCAAACTCATGATGCTCTGATGTTTAATTATCGCCCATTAATCATAGAATTTGCCATTCTCATGGCAATCAATGCAGCTTTGCTCCAGTTGGTCATCACTTAATCTAATTTGGATAATGCGCAGTGTCAGTCAGGTCTTGTGTTCATCACTAAAATGTATTCTATAGGCAAAACCAGCTGATTTCTAACATGCCACGATATACCTTCATAGGCTACTTTAAAAAAAGGGAATAGTTGTTATTTTTCAGTGACATCATAAATGTGGTTATTATTATTGAATATTAAGAAGAAAAAAATGTTTATGCCTTTGCCACCGAAACCAGATGTTCTACTCTGTGAAGAAGAAAACATCTGGTTTCGTGCAGGAGCGGTGAACGAACGGAAAACGTCCCTAATTGTATCCATGTGTGCGCGTGCGATAGAAAGTGGGTAGTTTGCGTACGTATAGACTCACACGCCTGTGTGCATGTTACGCAACACCGTTATCGCCAGAGAGATGGAGCCAACTGTTCTTTCCCTTCAAGGCCGACCGAGGAGACGCTTTAGTGACGTGTTCACGAAGGAGTTGATTAACCCAACTGCCCCCAAAAGACTCAACGACTCATTAACCAACTTCTCAGTTAGTGGAATAAATCCCTCGCCGTTTTCTGGTTAAAGGGTTTTCTGCTTTTGACAAACTACACAGACGATTATACAAAACATCATGAATACATTTGTGATTAATCTTTTGAATAATAAATTGACAGATTCTTCCAAAGCCACGGTGACTATTAAATCAACAAGACAAAAAGGTGTGTATCCATACACCTTGTTTTACTGAACGTGCATTTGTGTACGTGTGTCTTCCCTCTTACCCGTTTGCCACCAGGTGTCCACCACAGGGCAGCGTCCCTCCCCGACAACTCTGTGGTACCACTCCCACGCTTCGGTGTTGATGGGCTCACCCACTGCACACACAGAAGGGACACCACCACATTATCGCGTCAAACATTCATTTGTGCCCTTGTTTAAATGAGTTTTCTTTCAATACTTTGCACACAAGGGAGGACTTTTATTCTTTATGCTCAGCTCCGTTTTCAACCACTGAAAGGGAACAGTTGCCACGTGTGTGTGCGTCCATGTAATCTCCTGTCATGCTGTTCTTTGCTATGGAATGTTGACATAGCAGCCCGGCTTAGCTTTCAATATACGTTCAGTATGCAACACACGTGTGTGTGTGTGTGTGTGTGTGTGTGTGTGTGTGCGCGCGCGCTTGGCAGCAAAGGAGGGAAAAAAGAAACCACAACAAAACCGGTGAGCCCGGAGGGCGAAGTCGTTCGTGCAACTCCACATTGTGCGCGCTTGTGTGTTCACGCAACGTTTACTGTGGACAAGGGCCAGCTTGTCCACATGACAGGTTGACTTGGACAAAATCAACTCAACAAAGTAAAAAGGGACATAAACAAACAGAATAATTGCAAAGTGCGATTGCGGTTGTGATACCGGAGGAATTCACAGCCTTAAATCATCAGGCCTTGAAAATACATCGTGCTGTGAGTGATGCTTCTATGAAATACTGTACCGCCTCAACGTGTCCACACCGCTCTATATACGCTGTGACCATGCACAGTTCTAAGCATGGAAGTGCAAAAGTGAATCTGTGGGGCCCATAATAGTATTTCTGAGCGTTGTTTTGTTTTTTTAGCATACCAGAGCCCAGAGTCTTGAGGGACGAGCGGTCGTATTTGTGGACCCACTGGTCTCCGTACTTGAGCAGCAGGCGGATGGCTGTTGGAGCCCCATAGAACTGGTTTATCTTGAGTCTCTGCACCATCTCCCAGTACCTTCCTGCGAACGAAAGGCCGTGACAAAAACGAGCGAGGTCAAAACAATCGTTCCACAGTAAAGCGAATATCTGAATCACAAACGAGAGATTGGGGTAAAGCCTGAGAACTGTGACTCCTGTGTACATAGGGGGTCCTAATTTTAGTGTGGAAGGTATGGCCACTGTAAACAGTTCATCTGAAGGAAGAGCTCTGGGCAACACACACGTGACATGTTATACCAACACAATCCTTAATAATGGTTCCGTTTACAGGGTTCTACTGCATAAATGGATGTTATAGAACAATTATTAACGTGTTTTGATGTAACAGGAGTTTTCTTGCTATGTGTTGGGGAAGCAGTCCGGCGCGCTCGTACAGACGTTGATACCTGGGTCGGGGTAAACGGGCGTGCTCTCAAACAGCACCGTGGTTCCCCCGTTGGCCAGAGGCCCGTAGACACTGTAACTGTGTCCCGTTATCCAGCCGACGTCGGCCACACAGCCGAACACGTCCCCGTCATGGTAGCTGAAGACATACTGCCGACGAGAGGTCACGATTAACAGGACAATTGTGTAAAATAAATGAAAAAGTGGTCCTACTGCTGGATTGTGTTTGACATTCTGGCGGTCCGGGGCGGCTATCAGCGAGCGGTTGTGGCGCCATCTCTACTCGTGTGGTATTGCAGCTGCAGGTCAGGGAGTGGGGGGGGTGGGGGTGTTTACCCTGTGAGTGAGAGCAGCATAAAGCAGGTATCCAGCCTGCGTGTGGACCAGTCCTTTGGGCGTCCCTGTGCTGCCTGAAGTATAAAGCAGGAACAAGACGTCCTCGCTGTCCATGGCAGCCGGCTCACACACAGAATCCTCCATCCGCATCTCCTGCGAAATGGTGCAACGCAACCGCACATTTCACAACAATTTTGAATCGTTTTTCAAGCCAACTTCCTAAACCTTTACTCATGCAGAGGAAAGTGACACAGGGCAGTTGTGGTCCTCCGCTGTCGGCATTAACATCTCAATCAAGACCTGATGGGTCTGACCTCTCACCTCCTCCATGGCCACGTCCCTGGCTGTCATGGCGACCGGATTCTCTGTTCTCATGGCAACAAACACCTGCCGCACCGCCGGGCAGCTCTGGACCGCCGCGTCTACGGTCTTCTTCAGCTCGGTCACTTTGCCTCCTCTGACACCCTGGTTCGCCGTGATGACGGTGCTGGACTGGGCTGGAAATGTGACGCGGGTGTGACTCAGACGGACTTACAACACTTTCACAAATTCTGTGTTTTTGACAAATGAAAATTCAATAATATTGTACTATTGTTATTGGGTTAATAAACTAAAAGCACCACAAACAATGGTCTTACACATCATGTTCAGAAACTTATTGGCTTTGCTGGTCTGTGCTGGGCAAGTACTGTTTATCAGGGCGTTTTCACTCAAAAATATCTGCTGCTAGAAGCAAGATTAACAGAAAGACTTTATCGAGACAGTTGCAGCCCTTAAAAACCGAAACAATGAGCCGAAGTGAGCGGCCCGAATCGTGTCCTCATCCTCCGAAGGTTGCTCACCGCCCCTCATCAATAACCTCCAACGTGCGTCCAGATGCAACGCGTGTCCTTCAATGGTCACGTGGCCACGTTATAAGCACGCGTCACACCGTCTCACCGTCTCTGATTCGCTCGGCGAGGGCTTCGGCACTGAACCCCGCGAACACCACGTTGTGCGCCGCGCCGATGCGGGCGCAGGCCATCATGGACGCCACGGCCAGTGGGCACGGAGGCATGTAGATGGTGACACAGTCCCCTCGCTTCACGCCGCGCCGTCTCAAAAGGTTACCCAGGCGACACGTCATCTCCAGCAACTGCCTGTGAAGAAGAGTCGGTGAAGTACACGGCGTGAGGAGGAGGAACACAAACAGACACACGTCGTCATCATCAACTCCAACCTGCTGACCTGTAGGTGATCTTGACCTCTGACCCCGGTTCGTCCTTCTCCCAGATAAGGGCTGTCCTGTCTGGACAGGCGTGCACGTGGCGGTCCAGGCAGTTCACTGCACGGCGCCCAAGAAAGCAAAGCCACCGAATGATGCAGAAAACGTCACATTATACCGCCACGTTAACGTGTTGCGTTCAAGTCACTTCGAATGTGCATCATAACCCGAGAGACGCAGCGACGCCTTCGCGGTCTCCGGGCTGTTCTGCTACTTTAAGCGTCTCTCGGGAAGCAAATGAAACACAATCTCACCGGAGACGTTCAGCTGTCCTCCCGCGAACCACTTGATGTCCCCGCGGCGCAGGTCGCAGTCCGCCGCGGCGTGGAAGGGTCGCGTCCAGCTGAGCCGCCGACGCGCCACGGCGGCCCAGAAGCTCTCGCCGTTGGAGACGGAGAACTCCTGCAGGGCCGCGCGGTCCGACACCCCGTCGAACGCCGCAGCCTCCGGCATGAACGCCGCTACGTCGCATCGCCGTCGGCCCGACGCGTGGACGTGTGACTTTGAGACGCGACGGCGAAGCGAGGAGACGACGAAGTGAGAAGTGCGTCGGCACGGCAGCCACATGGCGACAGTCTGCGCCGGGACGAGACTTTTTACGGACTTTTACAGTTATTCTGCACGGAGAAACCGAGGAGAAGATCTGGAGGAGGGACGCATTCAAAGGGCGGTACAAAACTCGTGACGACAGTTCTTTTTTTTCCCTCGGAGAGAAAGCCTGCAGTGTGCAACAACTTGGCTTCCTTACAGTTTCGGTTTCAGACAGCTGGGAAAAAACCGGCTTACAACATCTCAAATGATATCTTTCATTTCAGCGGTTGTGACTACTGGCCGCGGGGTGTGTAACCCTGCTACGACGTCATAATACGCACATAAGCCGTGAGGAAACGGTTTTCTGGTGTCAAACTCACACATTGAAACGGTGACTTTAAATATCAGCAACTTTTAATTAGACTACAATTACAAGTATACAGAGACAAACACGATAAATGTTAACTGTCCTTAAGTGTGCAGCGTTGACTATTTTCAGTATGTACACCACAAACGCAACAGATCCAAGGTATTCATCTTGTATCTAATCTTTTCACAGGACTTTATACCAGCTGTGTGCTTTTCAGTCACCCGACTGAAATCACAGGGAGGTTAAAGGTCACATTCATCACAAAACCCCTCCGGGGCGAGTCTCAATTTCTTGTTTGAGAGGATTCCTGAAAAGCGACTCATCGTTATCCCTCCCGGTTGCATAAAAGTATAGCTGCCATGGTCACAGAACTGCAAGGTTAACGATCTATTTTAAAAAGAAAAATAAATATACATTTATTTAACGCGGCGCTTTCTTGGGACGTCTGCAGTGAAACATTTGCGCTCCGGCCTACGGGAAACTGACACGGGAAGGTTGCGTAGTTCGGTTGGAGATTTCTGTCGAGGAAACTATCAACCTTCCAAAATGATCGGAGCCTTTGCAAATTAGTGACCCACCAACTAATCTCTAATCATTTTCAGACGTATTGACCACTGCTTGCAATACTTAATCTGCATGGGTTTGAAGTTCAGTCTAACGTCTCCACATGGTTCCACCTTTGAAACAAACAACATCTCTGCGGGTTATTTCCCCCCCATCACTCTGTGTCCTGCAGCTTCTTCTTTTCCCCCCCATTCAGTCACACTTCAACACCTCTGGCGTTTCTCGCTCCTCGGCCTCCTCTTTGTGAGTCACGTGGCCGTGCGCTCTGTCGCACACCGTCCCGAGCACCTTGGCGCTGTGCTCCTGTGCTTTCGCTCGCAGCGCGGCAATACTGTTCTCCCTCAACTCCTCCTTGGATATGGGCGCGCTGGCGGCGTCTTTCGTGCGTCTCTCCATCTCCTTCTCCGTCACGTTGTCCTCTGGTTTCTCCTGCGTTAGTGGCGGCGGCGGCGTTGGCGCCGTCCGGCCGCAGGGGTTTCCGGGGGAGGAGTGTGTGGTTTCAACGGACTTCTTGTGCATCCCTGTGGTTGACAGACAGAAATACAGAAGAGGGTCAGTTAATGCAAGTATTCTCACACCACAAAGTGTTTCCTGGGATAGTTTGAGGTACGTAGCTTTAGGTTCTCTGAAATTACTGCAGGAGTTTGACATTGAAATAAAGTGCAAAAGAGGATGAGGATTGCACCTCTTATTCAATTAGAGGCCCCTAATTGATTTAACCTAATCAATTGACATGAGGAGAGAGAGGACGTGTGGTCTAATCTGTCCTGATTAAGTAGGATTATCACTGTATCGATCTTTTATTGACATGCTGGCACTTTTATTGGCTCCTAACATGAGCTGGGTTTAGCTCCCACTTTGTAATAGAACAAATCTTGATCCTCCTTCTTGACCCTGACAAACCAATTTAGCTGGTTCTCTTTGGATCCATATTTCAAGCTCTAATATTACCACAAATACGGGATCTGTACAAAATAATGAATGGGAAACAACATCATTCATCTCATCCATCTGACAGAAGATGTTCCTAAAGTGCCCTCGGCAAAGATTTCCACCAAATGAGCCTGGAATGTTTCAATTGAAAGACATTTTTCACCGCAGTCACGAGGGGAAGCGCGCGTATTCCTAATAACATTATAAATGGTTATCAACTGTCACCTAAAGTCATCACGTCGACGAACTACTCACCTAATAACCACGGAGCGTAGGAGTCAGTGACGCCCTCCTTGGCGGACTTGAGGATGGACTCCGGCAGCGGGATGGAGTGACGGACCATCGCTCCGTACAGGCCGTACTCGGCCATCACGCTGCTGCGGCCCCAGCACTTCTCCCGCTTCCTCCACTTGGCCCTGCGGTTCTGAAACCACACCTGGAGAGAAAAGAGGGTTCCGTGAAGTTTAACCAACTCTTCCATGGCTAATGAATGCACTTTGACACGTCACGAGTCCAGTTGCATCAAAGCAGGATTTTTTTTTTCTGCACGAGGAGAATATCAGTGGAAAAAATCTGCTGGAGGCTTAAACAAAAAATATACTAAATACATTTTATATTTCGAGAGCTAATTTGAATTTCTCAACTCAAATTTAACGCAGTCTTCCATTTACTCAAAATGCAAATATATTGGAAAAAATGTCACTCCTGTAATTCAGTGTTAACAATTTCTGTATGCGTGCGTTCTCCCCTTCTGGCCCCTCAAACGCCTAAATTGATTTAGACCTCGCAATAGCCTCAGCAACCTGGTGAATATGAATGAGGATAACAGGAATGAAATGAGCGTCATAAAATGGCAGGATGATATTATAAGGAATGTGTGTGTGTGTGTGTGTGTGTGTGTGTGTGTTAGCCCTGGAATTAAAAACGATCAGAGCCGCGCCTGGAAAGCTATTCAGGTAGATCTGATGATATCCTCCATCTCATAAAAAGATGGGCCTCAGATGAGCAATCATGCTCTCTGACAGCAGCAGTGCGTGTGTGTGTGCGCAGAGCTTTCTGAGGAGAGGTGACCCCGGGGGGCGAAGAGGCTGATTGAAAAATAAGTTAATTTCCAGGGCCGATCGATGGGAGACAGGCGCTCAAATATCACGGGAAATTAAAACGCTCGTAGCAGCCAGTCGGGGCCCTCTGCTCAGCCACCGACCTGCCAATTCATTTCCACGTGGTTATCATTTCATCGCAGGGCGGCGGCCCGCGCTCTCTCGCAGAGGAAAGAGGTGGCAAGGTCCCCTCAATTAACTAATTATTACACTGAGCTGCTGAATTGGCCGCTGATGTGTATGCAGAAGGCGTTGAGAGGATGATGGCGATGATGATGATGAAGCGGCAGCTGATTGGCTGAACATTTCCTTTGGAATATTGCTTCGTGACTGGAATTTATGTCTATTCTGACTAAATTTACACTTTGTATTTAAAAAGTGGGGTGATTTGGATTGGGAATTTAAAACTGAGTAGACATCTGCACAGACCATAATACACACACACACACACCTGTATTCTGTCCTCCGGCAGCTCAGTCTTCATGGAGAGCATTTCTCGGGCGTACACGTCTGGGTAGTGCGCTTCATTAAAAGCTTTCTCCAGTTCCTCCAGCTGATAGGAAGTGAAAATGGTTCTGCAGATAAAACAAGAACATGTGAGCACCCTTCTATAATTTCGATTTTGTAGGATTTAGACATTTTTTCAATTTCATATAATTTAAAATAACTACAAATGAAAACGAAATCAAAATATATTTTGTACTGAATTTTAAATAAAATCGAAACAGTGTAAAATAAAATATACAGGTTTTTACATTTTCAGAAGTAAAGCAGTCGGAAACAGAAATGATGAAGGATGATTGGGCCTTATTTCATCTTTGTTTAGCAAACACAAATACGTAAAAACATAAGAAATCTTCAATACAGAGTGATATTTTTATTTCATTTTTAACAATAAATAAGGCATTTTTTTTATAAAGACACCAGAGGAATTCCATATTAAGGCTAATATCATAAAATATAATTAACGTTGCAAATTTAGAACAATGAATTAAAATGTGTGATGTTTTTCCCTGCTGTTGGGGAGACATCAAGCGAAAGCAAAAAATAAAAGCTGAATCTACGAGCTGAAGCAAGTAAAACAGTCAGCGGTGTAACAAAAAAAAATCCCATTTTGATTTTCTTCACCTGTGTCGTCTTTTCTTTCGTTTCTTGCTCTGACTCACTGAGGATTTGGAGAACTTCTGATCACCGGAAGAAAGACTCATGTCATCAGAATCTGTGAGGAAACAAAGCAGGGGGCACTTCAAAATACTAGGATACATTCCAATAACAGTAATCTTTTTTACATTGTGTCTTAGCTGACTGTAAATATAGTAAATTAATCAGAATCTTAAAAAAGAATTGTCAAATGTCTCCATGTAAAAGCGTGATTTCCTCTCAAACTAATATAAGAATAAATGGGACTAGTTATTTGGAAAAAAAATCCGTAAGACCTATAGTTGTATTTATTCTATATTAAAAAAATAATAAACTATGTATGCATTTAATAAATAAAATCAGTCACGCTTGCACTATTTTTCTGCTAGTCCCTTCCTCTCGCTCGTTCACAGCCTGCGGAATCGGCCTATAATCTGAATCAATGTAAAACACCCACCGGAGCTGGCGGAGTGCTGCGCATCCATCTGAGAGTCCATGTGCGCCGCTCTGTGCAGCGGCTGCAGGTGCACATTTTGCGCCTCCGCGAGCACCTCCAGGAAAGCAGGTTGGCTGTAAAACGAGTGTATTCCCTCTGGTCCCAGCAAACCCATGCCGACCCCGAGACCCCCGAGACCCCCGTGTCCGAGGGACCTCGCGGCCAGGACGTGCGCGCTGTGCGGCAGAACCTCCAGCGGCCGCCTCTGCGTGACCGCGGGCGGCTCCTTGTTGAGGCCGAGCAGCTCCTGGATCCCAAAGCCGGTGCGCCGGTGCACCGCGGGGGCCATCTTCCAGACTGGGGGCGGCTGGTGGGGCCCCCCGTGGTTCACGCAGTTTTGTGAGGCAGATTTCTGTTTATTCTCGGTGTCTGAGAGTACAAATCCCTCTTTGCCCGTCATGTCGGTGAGATTCCACTTATTGTTTTCCACTCTCTCTCTTTCTCTCGCACACAAAAAGCGCCAAAGTCCCTGATGCAATCAGCGCCGTGATGCTCCTTTATCTCTCGGCCCTCCTCTCTGCTGCGCGTTTTAACCAACGGGCAACAGGCGGCAGCCAATCACAAGGAGGGGAGGAGGAGGAGGACGAGGGGGAGAGAGAAGAGACTCCACGCTCCAAGTTTTCACGAGCCCCATCGAGCTTCATCCGAGTAAATAATACAGTTTCAGACATGAGACCGAATGAAATGCCATGTGTTGACTGTCAAATATTTAAAAAAAACAGCAGGACACATTTGCAAAGGAGAATTATGTTTGTTTTCAGCAGAAGCTTATTTATTTATTTATTTTATTTGAGAGAGAAAATTCTTTATCTTGACATAATTCGTTAAGTAAAAACCCTAAACGAAAGTATAGCTAAATGATGCTACTCTTCCTCAAATGTAGGGAAATCAGCTTCTGCCCGTTTGTCCTCCTTCAAACGGAGCAGCGAGGGAACAGCAGCAAAAAAACGGCTTATTTTGACTACGTCTGCTGCTTTGCTAAACAAATTAATAATACTAATTTAATCCTAATGAATTTTAAATCAGTCCATGATATAAATTATGTAGATTTTATGTTATGTTAAAAAAAAAAAACACTCCCAATCTCACATTAGCCAATTTCACTATCAGCCAATGAATAAATTAAACTGTAACGATCGATCCGTCACTCGACCCCCCCCCCTCTGGCCCCCCAAACGTCCCATATAACCCACCCTGTGATTTGCATATTCTAATTAGGTTTACGCAGCGAACGTTTTGTCTTTAGTGGCAGTCTGCGCATCTGTTGATAGATTATTAAGCGTTTTCATTCTCTGACGGGTCACATGATAAAGAAAACAGTCTCCCAGCTCGGGGTATTTAGGACACACCGGGGTGGCAATTAAAAACGAGACAAACAACGCCGGAGCACCACGCAACAGACTTATTTACCTCCCATTTCTCTGTCATCGAGCAAAGACAAAAAGAACTGCAACAAAAAAAAACAGAAAAGTCAACCAACATTTTGAGCGTTTTAGGAGCAAAGACACGTCGGATGTCAGGGGAAATCACCCGTCCCCTTCACACTCATTTATCACACTATTTAGAACCTCATGCTCCGATTCAAACCCGCTGAAATGGGAAATCAAGTGAAAATACTCTCATTTTCTCTCCCTTTCCGCGACACCTAATCCGCCCTAATCAGCTGTTATTCAATTACTGTGGAGTTGCAGTGGTTCGGAGATAATGTGCGGCACACTTTGGACATCTGGACGGATAATGACGACCGGGGAGAGTTTATGGAGATGAGGACGCGCGCGCGATGGAAGCGCAGATACTGTCCTCACCAATGGGGGGGGGGGGGGGGACATGTGGCGATGAATGCATAAATGAAAAAAAGAGGTGGTTCCGGCGGGACTGTTTGCGTCAGGCTGTCGCGAGGGCCGAACCCACAACAGATTTAGTGCCTGTTTGTAATCCGAGATGTGATCAAGAGATGCGGCTTCACCCGGTCAAGTCAATTATGGGGCTTTATGTTGCTTCGTGTATCACGGCGCTGCATCTCCGTGCAAGAGGTGGGAGGGGAGGGGATGGGGGGGCATAAAATACAAAATGCTGTATTATGAATACAGATCATCTGTTGGGCTATTTGGTTTGACGTTGCTTTAATATTTATTTTGCTGGTATTTGCCTCAGGCGGTGTAATAATTGAGTAGAAAAAAAATAAGACGTATTTAATGTGTTACAAAAATAAATAAATACAAATAATGTGCCCTTGATGTTACAAAGAACTCGAGAGGGAGAGGGGAGCAAAGCGGCCTAAATTACCTTCAGCCTCTAGAAGCTATTAGGGAGACATTTCATTAGAGGTGAATGAAGAGATCAATGCCATACCAGCGGCTATGCTAATGAGGTTTCTCACACACACACACACATCATCTCAGATGCAGCATCGTTCTGCATCCTGAGCATCTCACTGCTCGTGGACACATTTGAAGCTTCTCAAAAAACTCATTCAAGATTGATTTCCATTTTCTTCCTTTACAAACATATTTAATCATAAAAAAGGGAAATCAGCACTGAACACAAAGAGAAGCGGGGATGTGATGATCATCGGATTCAGGAAAAGTAGATCATTTGAGAGTTTGGTTGGAAAACATTTTCAATGTACAATGTACACATTTGACCTTCTAACTTGTAACTGTGCAAACAGTTGGATTACTTTGAATTCAGATTTTCTTAAATGTACATCTTGAAACCACTTTGCAGTCTCTTTAGGCTGCAATACGTCTTTGACTAATGCAGTTTGTCAACATCCATTTGACCCGATTAGATAAGGTTTTCACTCCTTTTTCATCTCACTTCAAATCATTTTTATTGCATCTGAAGGTTTTTTTTTTCCGACCTCATTTCAATCAAACAACTTCCCACCAAAACTGTCACTGACATTAAAATAAAGTGAATTTATCGAACGCACAGATTAGTGTCGAACGTAACGATCGGAAGCTGAAATCCTTTCAACGCAGCACAAAGACACATTTAGAAGTTAGAACAGTCGGGAGCTTCTGCAGCTCTGACTCATCCATCTTTGTGTTTGTTGGAGGCGCCACAAACGGCTCTTCTAATCTAGCTAATTGCCGTTTCCCAGCGCTCAACGTTTAAGAGGAGGAGCTGTGTCACCAAAGAGCCGGTTTATCAAAACATCCTATTAGGGTGAAGAAACAAAAGCCTCTCACAAGCCTAACAATGTGCCGCCGGTGATTCAACAGTTTGCATGGGCACAAACCATTAATTAGGGCAATAACTTCGTGCCATTGCCGTTCTATAGTCTCCATTTCTGTATGAGTGCATCTATTAGTGCTCTGAAGTTTGCCGGGGTCTCCGACTTGCCGAGTGTGCCGCGACCCCCCCCCGTTCCGTGTGCAGATGTGTCATTGCCGTAATGAGACTCCCAAAACCCTGAAACCTTTCCTGACAAAATAATATTCCTCATCGCGGCCACTTGTAACGAGAATCGACATAATTACTCGGGCCCATTTCTTGTCTAATTAGCACACTTCCCCGGTGGACAGGGACAAGCAGTTAGGCAGGAGAAGGGAACCGGACAGGCATGGCGGTACCAACACAAAAAAAAAAGGGGGCCTCTGGTTTCAGCGTAATTAGGTGAGACAATGCCCCTGACTGTTTTGAGCCGTGGCAGCGGCTCGGAGCCGGGGCCCGAGATGGCGAGCGGACGCCCCCGTGAGCCACGTCTCATCCCCCGAAACCCTAATAAGCCCCGAATTGTCTTTTTTTTTTTTTTTATTCTCATGGGCAGACATAAAGACGGACTGGTCGTGGTCTCCCGCGGAGAGGCTTTCCCTCTGTTCCTCCAGAGATCCGAGTGGACTCGCTCGGGACCTTCACCCTCAATGTCCGGACGGCCGGCGCTAACGTGTTGTGACAGCGTCGCGATCCTGCAGCGCTGCAGACATGTTGAAAGCAGGGAGCAGATTTAGTGTCTTTACGGGCAGCCAAGGGGCTGATTATCTCACAATTTGGGATTTGCCGTCATTTGCTGAAGGCTGGAAATCATATATATTGAATACGGAATTTATTTACAGTCCTGATATTCATTTTCTACCTGCGTTTTGGTCTCCACCAAGAAAACTGAATGTTCCACAGCTGGAGGCTGGTCTGCCGTTTGAAGCTGGTAGCGCGCAGTCGGTTTATCGCTTGTTGTTTTCTGTGTTTAAAAAAAAAAAGAAAACTCACTGATCAGTGAGAGAACAGTTAAAGAGCCAATATGAATAAATACTGATGAGTTCAGCTTTAACACACGTTAACAGAATGCCATTAAATAATACACACACGATACTCATTTATCCTTTTCTTCTGAAAAACATGGAGAAAGACACAGAAACCTTCTGTTTGAAGGTGTAAGCTGCATGGGGAATAAATCAACCTTTAACTTATTTTTTTTGAATAAATTATTAACTCTTCTCAACCAGTTCAGAACTTGATATTACCGTCATCAAATTAACTCTTTTCTAGAAGCTCGAGAAAACTTTGAACCACAAGCAGCTGGACTCAACAGGCTGCATTTCAACACGGCGCTTGTTTACACACACACACACACACACACACACACACACACGAAGCCACTTCTTATGGCAGGTGGTACGCAGAAAACTCAATACTTCATAACTCCCTCTGCCCAAGATCCCCTGCAGTCAAGGCCTCTCCCCTCAGAGGAACGTCAATTCGATGTGCCCTCACTCCTTTAATTAGCTGTCAATTAGCGCAAATGAATCAACTCTTCGCCCAATTAAGCAATGCCACCAGGCAGCTCCCATCCACCGGCCATTGTGTGAGCAGCATGAGAAAACCACAGCTAGCAAACTCGCTCTGGATCACGAGTGCAAGTTAACGATCACACCGACACACTGTGTTCATGGAGCTGTTTGTGTGTGTGTGTGTGTGTGTGTGTGCGCGCGTGTGTGGAGGGGGACGGTAAAGTTACACACTACAGTGACCAGGCAATGCTAAAGTATTTTTACTAAATCCTATTCTATTACTTTATGCATCTCGAGCAGCTCGGAAGCTTTAGTCCTATTTTCAACCCGCGGTCGCATTAACAAAAGAGGCACAGAACCAAAAGCACTTTTCTCTCCATTTAAGTCTTCAAATGTTTCTAATCTCTAAATCCCACAAACTGCTCTTAGTTTCCCGTCTGAATCCGATTGCTGCTGCGGATTGAACACCAGTTTATTCTTTATGAGGAGACTTACTTTCACTGAACATCGCCAGATGATCTGGTCTAAACAGTCAATGACTTGTCTGGTGCATTTAAACGAAAAAAGGTAAGCGAATGTGAACTCGTCGATTGGACTTCAAGGTAACGACCCCCCCCCCGTGGCAACTTTTTTTTATCTGTGACCTCCGTCTTGTCTGATCCGCATGAACAAGATTTTTCATGACACTGAACAGTGTTTTGAGCGCAATTTCCTATTCTGTATAATTTCGCCTGTGTTTTTCTGCCTCTTAACGGCCTCAGACTGCAGAAAAATATGTTGTCATGCAGTCCTGGTACTTCATTGACAGTCAGAGTGGAAATGTAATCTCTGCAAACAGCTGTTCACTTCTGACTCAAGACGAGAGTCTGTTTTCTATTCTTAGCGGTGATATATATATATATATATATATATATATATATATATATTTTTTACAGTTGACTGAATAAAATTAAATGAAAAAAGGTGCAAACGTCACATGGGCTTTAATTAAATAATCTGCACCTCGATCTTTGTTCAGGTCACGTACACAGCTAATGCTCCTGATACAGTTGGTGTGATGATAAATCAATTAGCTAAATATTTTAAATAAAGATACATTAATGTCTATATGTCAAAGTTGAACCAAAACACTAAAGAAAAAGATTTCTTAGTTAGTCATTAAATAGTATTTTCATTTTATTATGCCCGTTTTGTTAAAATAGGACAGGAATTTCTCAACTTGTAAAATCAACATGTCAATTATCATGTATTCTCCTTTAATCCAAAGAGATGATTATGCAGTTAAATACCTGTACAAATAAAAGGTTGTGTCAAAGATGCATGAAGGTCTACAGTCTGCTGGATTGATTTGGCTCCTAATTAATCACAAGGTCTGGAAAAAATAATTTGAAAATAGAACCAGGAGTTAGAACCAAAAATAAAAAGGTCAAAGGTCTTTTGTAAAATGAGTAAAAAGTGTGTCATGTGGTAGTTTTTTTTAACATCATATTGAGATATTTCGGTTTTTAGATGCATATGTTTGGCAGAATTCTAAGCCAACATCCCCTTGGAGTATCCATTGGTGTGTGTGTGTCTCATATCGGTTTGTCCTTCAACAATAATAAAGCCAGCAACTTCAAATAAATACTAAATCCCACATCCAAGTGTTCAAAAAAAAATAATAAAAAAAAAATATATATATATATATATATATATATATATGTCTAAAAATCACCTGTTTGTTTTTTTTTAACAGTAAAACACATGTAAATTATTTCCAGCTGTGTGTGTGTGTGTGTGTGTGTGTGTGTGCGAGTGAGAGATGCAAGGACGATTTGTGTCACGAAGAAGCAAAGTCATTGGCAGGCTTACGCGAGCAGTGCAGCCATGTTGCCTCCCTCCCTTCAACGGCGACTCTGGACCATTACAGGCTGTAATTGTTATTTAATGGATTAAACATTCATCCTTCCTGCGAGGAGCCCCAGCGGGCCGGATGACAGCCTCTCCGTGTTCACACAGCTAAACATCCCCCCGCCATCGCACACACCCGCCGACGCTCATTTGACGGCAGTGTTTGTGCTTAAAATTCAATTACCCACTTATTGATAGCTCTCTGGGGTGCTGGGGAAGTGGACACAGGGCCGGTGGAGGTATGGATGATTTCCCAGGAGGCCTCGGTCTCCTCAGCACATCTCCAGCTGGATCTATTTCATGGCTTTATTCATCAGCGGCAGACGCAGATGGAGCAGCGTACACCTGCACACACCAGCGCACGCAGACGCACACACACAAAAATTGCAAATTGTAAATAAAATATCCCCCGAACAAGTGACTATTTAATGAAGAAAAGATAATACATTTTAGAGCTTGATCTTAGTAGTATTATTCAATAATGATTATTGTTTCAATGACTTAATTTAGACATTAACAAATGAAAAGGTGTCCAAGAGCTCACATTGACATCTTTACTGTACATGTACTGTACTGTACATGTGGCCGAAAAAGTTGAGCTGGAAGGATTAATCCATTGAGGTAGTTGTTGACTATTAAATTAATCTCCAATTGATTTGATAATTGGCGAGTCTGTAACAATTCTCTGATTCAAGCCACGTAAGTGTGAATATTTCCTTGTGTCCTTGCTCCTGTGAATATATTTGAGACATTGACAAAACAAGAGGACGTCATTTTAGGCTTTTAGAGAATATTCTGACATTTTGTAGAGCAAACTAACTTGCAGCCCTATGCTAAATTAAAATATTTTAAATGACATGAAAGTGCCAACAGCGTCTCCCCTGTCATAAAAAATATATATTATTTAAGTTCTTTCCACATGCTCTGATCGTGATTGTAGGATTTAAAAGTAAATCTATATTCACTTCCCTCCTATTTATGGGGGGAAATTTTTATTTTATTATTATTTATTTATGCAACAAATCAGCTCTTGACTGTGGATTGCAAAGCCACAGGTAGCCCACAGGTTAGCCACGCGCCTCAAAGTCCCCAGAGGCCTCCGGCGGGGGGAGGGGCACTGGGACAACTCGGCTTGCCGCTGGCCTCGTTGCCCCCGCTAATTACAGCACTCATCTCCACTCTCCCATGAGACGCCACGACCCCGATGACGAGACGCCGCACAGTTTGGAGCTCTGCATCATCGGGCAACAGCTGGGGCCGCCGGCTGCACGTCGATACCCATACGGGGGGGCGGAGGGGGGGGATATTAATGCGTGTGTGTGCGTCGGGGGAAGCACGTTCCTTTCATTCACACCGCGCAGGGATGATTTTAGAGCTATTTTGCAGAATGGGGGATTTCTGCTCCCTCTCTGAAACTTAAAACAGGCACACAAAAGCATGTGTTCACAGGGTCTGACATCCAACGTCGTGCAACCCGACACAAGTTCTGGCTGCAAGATGAGGATGAATCTTGTTGTCCTTCCATGCGACAGGGTCAAACCACAGCCTACACGTCGCAGAGGACGGCGCCGGGTCGATGGTCTCTGTACATACTGGACTCCTCTCGGCGCGATTGCCCGGACTGTTCATTAGCAGGACGCTGGGCTTTAATGGCCTGCACGCTTCTGCCCGCCCGTAAATCTCCAGACTCCACCCAGGTTTGCTCCCCTGTCTCATCAAAGGGGCCGTGAAGAATGAAGTCAGCGTGATGAAAAAGAGAATGAGATTTATCTGCCTCCCTCATCCTCCTCCTCCTCCTCATCATCTTCTTCAACGAGCCCGTGAGCGCAGGGGGAAAAAAATGACAACGTCGCCGAGACACGCCCGTAAATGTGATGATGCCACTGGATGTGTTTGAGATGCTGATGATGAGCCTGCCGCGCGAAGACAGTGAACTCAGTGCGTCTTTCTGTCACATCCAAATGTGGCTAGAGCGAGGTGGGAGGGGTGGAGGGTTGCAGAAGGAAGCAACAGACAGGCGGGTAGAAGAGGAGCATGTAGCGCAGACAGCCAGACTAGCCACTGCTCTTTTGCGTGCACAACACTGATTCAGGGGATTGTGGGGTCGGCGTGCGTCGGCAGGTGAGAATCATGTGACGGAGCGAGGGCTACTGCTGAGTCTGCAGGGAACGGCCACAAAGGGGGAAATATTTCAGATCTCTCACTTACGGTAGTGATACTACAGTGTAAAAATGCTAATTATACAAGTAGCAGTAACCAAAGTTACATTTTAAATACAAATACCACAAACTCAAAATTGTCCCCAGGTACAATATTTAAAATCCCATTACTGAACAGCAGTGGCTGCAGTGACATGTTACGACTGGAAAGCACAGATAATGAAAAAGAAAAACAACATGGGATGATGTGTGATTTCAAAGCAAGAGCTGTGGGACTAAAAGCACCTTTATGGCAGGACGATTGCTTTAAATATCAAGTGTATTTTTGTGAAGCAGGCGCCTGAATACTCCTCTGCTCAACCGTCCCTTTCCTTTAGTGTGAGCCCTGCAGGACAACACTAAAACACTATTATTAGGAGAAACAAAAGGTACTGTACGGTACCTGAACCCGCTGAAGGTTCTCCATAGAGCCATAGTCTGGTTTGTCCATCCCGGGCTGCCGTAGAAACATGGCTGTGCAACACAGTGGACTCTGTGTAGCTGACAAGCTCCATTGAAGCTGACACAGACAAAGAGGAGTTGGTTTTAGGTTATTATACACTGATGGAATCATAGCTATAAAACACTGGCCATTTAAAGAAAAGACCCCTCAACCATGACTTCTTATCCATCTCCTTACTTCAAAGTGCACGTGGACTGTTTGAGTACAAATAGTTGCTGTTCTGGAACCCTTAACCACAGCACTTAACAAACGTATAAATGTAAATGTATTTTAGCATATAGAGTCTCTCTCTCTGGATATTTTAACAAGAACTGGGAAGTCACAGCCACAATCGATTGCACGCAGGTTGGATGAACCGTTTCAAACAGGGGACCCGATGTGTCACACGGCTGCTTGCAATGCTGGCTCTTAAGAGGGGCCAATTGTCAGAAAATATTATTTGACAGTTGGATGATGTCATGGTCTGACCAGCGAGTTCGGGGCAGTGGAGAGTGAAGACACGTTGCTGCGTCCCATTCATTCAGACCCTCTTCTTTTCTGCAGTTCCAGGTCAAGAAATTTAGGTCAGAGAACAATGCACTCTCTCTGGTAGACCGTGGCGGGGTGCCAGAGCCCCTCTCATGCTCCCCTCTGACCTCTTACGCCAAGCCTTCACATCCAACCACTCAACGCGTTACACTTGGCAGACGCACGGAAACACCCCCTGTGGATTTCGGCCAGGAGAGGGGCTTTATGCCTTTGAACGACGCGAGGTGGGGAGTCACCGTGTGGTTGGATGTAACATTACACTTCTTTCTGTCCAAGTAGGTATGAACTCTGAGGTCATGTCCTTTTTTTTTTGTTTTGTGGTAATTTGGTTCAAGTAGTTAAATGTTCCATTATTGGGTCAATAGTATGATAGAATAAGCATTTGTATTTTCTCATTAGACTTGTATCCTTGAAGTCTAAATAAGGGAGTTTTTATATCCTTCCTGTTGGTAAAGAAAGTGTTTTCACAGTTAATTGAATAAATAGAGATAAGTCATTCAGTCTTCTGGTTAGTTGGTCGGATGTCTACCAATATCTTAGAATAACAGAATAAAATAAGTTTTAATAGACATAGGATTTGAAAATTATTTTAACAATGCAGCTTGGAAACAAGGCCTTTATTCATCTAAAATGGAGCCTCAAGAGAGACAGAATTGTATACAGAGGTTTTATAAAATAGTCTGATTAAGTTAAACAACATAAATAGATACAGCTCAAAAAGGAATGACTTTGCAGCGTGTGTGTAAACTGATGAATAAACACACAACCACCTTCCTTTGGTAACTCAGACAATTAAAAACAATAAACAAGTCACGTCAATTAAAAGCAGACTCACGCATCACGTGGCAACGTGTACATGTGTGAACTAAATTCAGTTGATGACGTAAACTCTACTCACCTGTCTGGGCCTAAAGTCTACAAACAAACAGCGACACGTCTTTTATGAGAGCATTTAGCGATTAGCATGTTGGCTAATTTGGACCCACAATGCACCTGTTGTGCGTAACGTTGGTGTGGGCGTGGTGCTTTTAGGTTAGTAGGACACGAGGGTGGTGCATTAATCATTTTGCTTGAAAATGATTTTTTAGAAAGTTTAAAGAAGAAAAACACATCCTTGACAAAAAAGCCAGGTAGTCAAAATTGACACATCTGTATATTTTGACTAATGTATAGATGTGTTCTGTGTGCAGGAGAGTTATATAGATAAATTGCAGATCAGCCCATATCCCAAATATAAAAATCAATATTAGGAGACTTAATATGTAAATGAAATGGGACTCAAACAACATTCCCGTCAGATTCTACATGAAATATAATGACTTCATCAGCCTTTACCTCGGTGGCTGTAGTGTAATTCACCGCCGCTAGAGGCCGCTCGCAGCCCGCTGCGTGATGACGTCACCGTAGTCTAAGTCAAAAGCCCCGTGGACGTGTAGGTTTCTCGCCGGACGCGGTGGCGCGCGTCTGTAATCCAAGTCACTGGGAGGTTTAGTCTGGCGGACCGTTTGAACTCAGGAGTTCTGAGCCGCAGTGCTCTATGCCGATCGGGTGTCCTCGCTAAGTTCGGTATCGATATGGTGCTCCTGGGGGAGCCCGGGACCACCAGGTCGTCTAAGGAGGGGTGAAACGGCCCAGGTCGGAGACGGAGCAGGTCAAAGCCCCCGTGCCGCTCAGTAGTGGGATCGCGCCTGTGAATAGACGCTGTGGTGCAGCCTGAGTAATACAGCGGGACCCAGTCTTTTGCGTCCCTTTTGGCGGATGCTCGTCGTAGCCGCACACGCTGCGGTGTGTTTATACGCTTCAAACAGCAGCGATATCGTCGTTTTCCTTTTTCTTTTCTTACTCACAGGAATCAGACAAGCGGCTGTTGGGAGGGCGCTGCACTGCCTCCACCTGGAGGACACACGCAACTGCAGCGACCTCGTTTTAAATCCACCGTGTTGGCTCCTAACGATAACCCTGAACTTAATTAAATTCGAGACATGGTATGTACTTGGAATATGAAATACCTTGGTACTTGGGATACATTTGAGGTACTTGAATTTGTACATCTCCACATTTCTTTCTAGTTTCTTTATTATTTTCTAGTATACGTTCAGGTTCCAGTGAAAACTACAAATTTGGTGCTTTGCATTTTTTTTCTGATGAACTGAAGGATGTGGTTCTATTCTGGGTTGAATTATCCTACTTCTTAAAATACACCATCACAAACCACCTTTAATTAACTGGAACATTTAACATATTACTGTAGTATTTGTAGAGGAAGAAAACATATTTGTAAGTTTAAAGTAAACCACTGTCAACTCATTGCACCGCCTTCAAAGCAAGTAACTGACTTTGATCATATTTCTGTGATAAAGAAACATGTATGCGGAAGAAGTGCCGTTTGGAAATTATACCGATGCTGAAAGCGAGCGGTGTTAACAAGTTCCAGGAACGCTTCCAGTAGACCTCCTAACCCATACAGAAACTCAGTAGACACATGTGACCGCTTCAAACTTTATTTACTATATTTGATGAAGGTCAAAGCTCATGGTCTTCTGGGTGGTAAAGCTCGCTCATCAGTCGGTAGATGTACGACGGTGCATGTCCTCCGATGTTGGAGATGAACAGCGTGATGAGCTCAGGTGGGACGTAGTCAAACACCGGACAGTGCACGTTCACCTTGGAGAGTATCTCACCTGAAATTTCAAATTTTTAACAGTGAAAAAAACATTTCAGAGACATTATTCCACAAAAGGGCGACATTCATTTGTGCGGAATGTCGGAGTTACCTTCCGTGAAAGGAAGAACCTCGTGCGGGGAGACAAACTTGTGGAAGGTATCTTCTTCGTTGGGGAACTGAGGACAACAAAACAGTCTCCTTGTCATCTCGTCACCAGCAGAAGGTTCCGGGTTACCCGGCGGGGGCCGGGCGGCTTCTCACCTGAGGCGAGAGCTTGAACATGGGAGCACAAACGATCAGCGGCGTCGAGTGGTGCTTCGCTGCAAGCGCCAGGGTGTGCGTCCCGTTGACGGCCCTCAGACCCCCGTTTGCCAGAACCGTCTGCGTACCGATGATGACCTGAAACCAGATCGCAACCGCCCCCACAGATCCCCCACGCAGGTTAACTCACATGCTTCCACCTGACTGTTTCCCAAGTCTCCAGTGGCGTTAAATACCTTATTGACGCGGGACATGACCGCAAAAATGGCGGCGTCCGTGATCACGGTTGTCTCGATGCCGGCTTCTGAGAGACTGGTGGCCATCTTGTGTCCCTGGTGAGAGGCGAACGAATGAGTTAAATACCACAACAAATCTTTTTTTTTTTTTTTTTTTCTCAACTAAGGCAGCAAAACGTTCTTGCTTTTGCCCCCAACGTGCATCTTCGATGTGTTATTCCCACCTGGCAGAAGGGGGCGCACTCCGCCACGATGACGTGGAACTTGCGCTTGCGCGCGGCGTCTTTGAGGAAGGCCTCCACGGTGCGAGAGCGGCCGATAGTCATGATGACCTCGTTGGAGTGGATGTGCTCCAGGGCCTGCATCTTGATGTTGTCGGTCGTCCCCTCTGAGAAGCGGTGGAGGGAGAGTTGTCATTCAACGGTTGTCACGCACAAACATTCACCTCTTAAATCCAAAAAAGGAAATACACACCGAGCTCAGTCAGCAACTCATTGATGGCTTCGATGACGTTCGCTTTGAGTGCCGCGAAATGCTGTCTGAAGTTCTCCTCGCTGAGTCCTCCTGAGGTCAGCAGCTTGTGGAGGGATTCCTGCTGATCCGTCTCTTCACTGCTGCCTCGAGATCTTCAAAAAAACAACCGAGAGAAAACCAGATAGCTGCTATTAAATTAACAAAGAAAACTTTAAATTGAGCAATTAGATTGAGTAAAAAGCTGTAATGTAAAATGTTTTGTTAATTCAATAGCATTTGTTTACAGGTTGTTTATGTCTAAAGTATAATCTAAAGCTTTTCCAGTTCAGTGACCGGTTCAACCTGCTGCAATGGTGTCGCAGTCTTCACCTGGCATACTCCTCTCTGATGATCTTCAGCACCCGTCTGATCATGTTACCCACGGTGGTCTCTGAGGGCTGTGCGGCAGTCATTCTCCTCCCCTCCGTACGGATTATTTCCATCAGATCGCCTGAACCAGAGAAGAACATTTGAGTGTAAATGGTACATCTTTAAAGCTGTGACTTAATCCACTAACTGCTTGTTGCTACTGTTTAATAAAACATTTTCAACCTGTAAAGCACATCCGAAAGGACTTTGTTTCCACGCAGACTTTAGTTGCATGGAGTAAAAACACATGTGCACTTCACTTATTGCTTTTACTTGTCATTTACGAAACTAAAATGTTATGGTACCATGTACTGACACTCACCTGCATTGCAGTCCCTTCCATACAAATGTTATTTTGTCAATATCTTTTATATAAACCATATAGATACAATTACCTATCGGATGAACTCTGTTCTGGTTAGTTCACTGTCTATAACATGGCAATTAACTGAGATAAAACTGTATATGCTAAATAAAAGGGAAGGTTAATGGAGAAGGTTAGGGCAACAGGTCCACGTGAGCGCCCGGTAACTGTCAGTCAACTTTATTATGAAACCGTTCCCGTGACCGACGCTCTCTGTGAGACATTAACTGTGGTTTACCAAACCTGGCTACCTGGGAAGGTGTTCACCTTTTTAAAAACGCGTAAACAAACCGACTCCGCGGCGTTGCGTACCTGCGTTGCTCCACCGCGCCTGGGCGGCGATCCTGCGCAGCAGGGCGGTCGTCTCGCGGGCCATTTCCGCCGAGCCGCGCAGCGGCCCCGTCCCGCTGCCCCCGCGCTTCAGGTCGGACAGAAACGCCTCGATTCTCTCCGTCAGATCGATTTCTTTGTCGGGAGCCGGCATGGTTGTCGTGTAAAAACGACTTGATATCAACGGAGAGACCGGACAGCTCGGTGTTTGTGTGTGTGTTGACGGTGGAAGTGGTTCGGGACTACATCCGGGTGATTGTGACGTCGTCTCATTGGTGGACCGCTGCAGTAGTTATTGCATGACGTCTGCGGCGCGTTAGCTGTAGCATCGTTAGCAAACACGGTGAAACATGGCAGCTGTGTGACCGAGACGCTGGAGATGTTAAATCACCATGAAGGATGGCTCACATAAAAAAAAGTTTCTATTAGTGTTTTTTGTGATGTACGTCTAATGCAACTGGACAATCAGACACTCAGAGAATGAATCTGAGAATGAATCCCCTCCGTTCATCGTTTTCATTTTGGTAATATCGTTGTATGCTTCAATTTGTCTTCTGAGATTATTAATGTCTTTCAGTGTTTTAGTAATTCCAAACATAAAAACATCTGTGCTGTAGTACTGTGAAATGTTTTGAATGAATTCATTTTTGAAAATGGTTTCTACCAAAGTGGGTTCCAAATAAATCAAATCGGATTAATTGATCACAAATTACACATGAACATTGTACCTTTTATATATGTATAAAGTACATTTACAGTCAGAAAAATAACACGTAAGGCTCGTTATTGTGACCAGAAAAGCGACACATGATCTGTGTCATTTAAGAGTATTAAAGATTTGGAAATATGGTGAATATGTGTTATTTTACACATTTTTAAACACTGATATTGAAGCCTAATATGTGGAATGATAAAATGCTTCTAAATGTTGAGAACCCCCTTTCAGGCCCCATTTATGTGGGAACGAACATGCTAGGCCATAACTAATGTAAATCCATCCAATATTTTATTGAATAAAAGCCCAACACAAATTTACAAAATGTATCAGTCAACATAAAAATCATTGATTGCGCACAACGCGCATGCTCATTGTTAAAAATGTACCCATGACAGATGCCTCAATTAATCCCAGACAAAAACAATCTGAATATTTGCAACCACCCCATTCCTCATGTAACCCAGGCCTCATAAGTTTATCTAAAGACAAAGGGAAGCGCGATGGATGGATCACAACTGTAGTTGGGGAAATTTACATTTTGAAAATCGCAAAAGGGGAATAAAATTCACCAGATGGAGAAAGAAGAACATTACAGCAAGTGGTTGGTAAGATTTCAGTTCAAAACCTCATGACAAAAAAAACTTGCAGGTAAATGTAGATTGTATAATAGCGGACAGGTTGGTGCAATTATCTACAAACAATAAAATGCTGCAAACTCCTTCCTTCAGCCGATGTTTTTGGCGTCAGGCCGATTCAGATTTGTGACAAATGAATGTTTCGGTGTTTCCAAAACTAGAACGTGCAAGAGCTCATGGAAATGACCTTATTTATAACTACATAGAGAATTACTCTTTTGACCCCCCCCCCCTTCCCTCCCCAAAAAATACATATACTTGTAGAAGCAACTAAGTAGCATTTACAATATGAAAACAAACTAAAGACACGGTTAAATTTAGCTACCAAACATGTATGCATATTAGGTGACATAACACAGAAGTCCAGTGGTTGCTAAATTTCTCCAAGTAACGACAAACTACTTCATCAAATAGCCTCCACTCGATAAAAAGGGCTCCACGGATATAGTTTTGCTTGGCATGGCGAATAATGTGTACATTAACAGAAGGGCAAAAGACATTCGCTCCTGGGACATCCATTCAAATCAAGCTCAAAAAAAAAAAATCAAACATCGCTTCTTCTTCAGTAAGCTGAGTAACATCCAAGCAGTGCAGACAGAAAAGTGAAGTAGCATGAAAAAGGAGATATCCCACCCAGCAGTGACATACACCTCTCATGTTTCACAGAGCATTTCTGCCTACAGCGCTTTTATTGTTTCAGACCACTAAATAAGCAGGTGAATCTTTGTTTTTTTTCCCCCCCAGAGGACAAACTTAAAATTGTGAAAACTAGAATTTGAGCCCCTGAGCCCCACTTGCTGTTGTTTGCTGAAGCTAGTCCAATGAGGGTGGATGTTGGGACGTGTTGGCCGACCGGCAGGCCGCGTCGCCCGCGCAACGGGCCCGTTCTACTCGATCAGCTTCTTCGCCTTGAAGAAGCGCCGCAGGTAGAAGACCTGCCATGTAGCCAGCCCGATGAGACAGCACATGGAGAATATGCTGAAGTACAGCACGCGCGTGTTGGTGGACTCTGGTGAGCGGGGAAAAGAAGAGCGACAGTAGAGTTACTGGTCAAGAAAAATGACCTAAAACAACAAATAAAAGACTATTTTCTTATAGTGATGCCGTGGGCTCCATGGGAATGTCGCTCGGACAGCTTGAAAAAGCAGCGCAATTGTATCGTTTTTCTTACCATTGGTGTCTCGCATCTCCTCTTCCCTCTTCTTCATGTAAGCAAAATCATTGACGATGGATTCGGAGAGGTCCTCCAGTCGCCTCAGCTCGACCTCAAGGGGCTTCAGCTTCTCCACCTTGGCAATCTGGAGAGACAAAACAGAAGCGCTGCGGCTGAGAAAACGGCGGAAAGAAAGAAGAACTACTCGTTCGCTGCCATTATGCAGTCTGTCCAGCAGGTGTCCCTCTTGTGCAGCTACGGAGTCTGGTCATGTCTGTTGTATTCGCACGGCCCAACATCACACATCTGCCTCAAGAAGCCACACACACCGGGCTAGTTTAACACCTGCTAGTTTAGGCTGGTGAGAAAGCTGCCTTTTGAACTGTGGTGTGAAGTGAACTGATGCACCGCCTAAGGAGGCGCAGCGCAAAATGGAGGAACAGCAGCGTTGTCAGTTGTCTGTTACAAACATGTGAGGTCTACAAATTTCACAGCTAAAAGTGACACATCTTACAACTTAGATTTTTTTTTTTTTTCATTTTGTGATGAGACACTTTTCTTGACTTCATGCAGAAGTTTGTTGGTACTTTAATGAATGATGGCGGCGTTAATAAAGTCCTTTTGCCGTCTCAAACAATAACCCTAACAACTACTGGTCTTTTGGTACAATTTGCCGTCAGACTAGAATGAACATGCCCTCTTTGGGCCGTCGATGACGCAGGAAAGGTCACCAAACTTTCCCGGTGAAAAGGACAATAGTCAGTTCATGTAACTTATGTTTCCAACGTTTGACACTGTGTTAACCTGTGATGGACAGTGAATAAACAACATGCCTAAACTTGCATGTTGCATAGTCAAATCTGGCAGATATACAGCATGCGTGTGCCAAGGACACATTCCCAAACATTGTGTAAGACACAGGAACCCTTTAAAAAAAACAAAAAAAACATCTTGTGCAGAACACTGTACAGATTTTTCTATAAGTAACACACCCATCTACTTAAGTGATACAATTTCAGCTTCACCCTCCTCCTGTCCTTTATTCTGGCAAACCCACTCGAGGGGCATCCGCCTACACTCACTCAGTAGGACAGAGCGTCACGTTTGTGCAACACGAGAGGGGGGGGGGCGCAGTTTTCAGCTGACAGGACTTAATCACTTCTGTACTTATTATGTATTGCCAGAGGAAGTCACAAAGCCAAGTGCTATCCATTCCCAGAAGAAACACAAAGTGATGCAAGCGATGATGCACAACAGTGTGTCCCCATTTCATAATCAACCAACTGGGTCAATCTGTAATATCTTATTTATGACAACTAGGTGCCCTCATGAAGACTTTCATACGGCTGCCAAATGTATTGAAGAGGAACTGCTTAGTATTTTTAATGGCAATAAGGAATACATCTAGCGTAACCCCTGCTGTCTCTACCGACCTTGTGTCCAACCTGAGAGTCATTATCTGTATCACTAAAGTAATCAAGCTGCAGGGACTCCAACACTTACCTCTTCATAGTTTTTAGCCTCCACGCCATGCTTCATGTCCAGATTGACCAGCTGGTCAGGCACTCTTCCAGTCCCTGGTTGAGAAAAGAGCAGAGAATATATCGTCAATTATCGCAATTCACTACTCTAGTGTCATAACTATTTATTTAATGTATATAACCATAATACCAAATATCAAGAAAGCACCTTGTTTCCAAACATTGGTCAAAAAGTCATAAGTGTGTGTATAGTTTTAGCATACTCTTATGTATATTTGTATGTGAAAGTATAATTAAGATTGTCCTCAAACAAACAGCAGCAGCAGACTAACATGGATTCAATTGTCAGCTCAACAATTAGTTGATGTAAATCAATGGAGCTGCAAAACTGAGTTTCTCCAAAAACAATTGCATTAACCAGCGCTTTAAATCTCCGGTTTACTGCGGTGTGCTCGTAAATTCATAGTGAATAAGACATTAATTATGAAACAGTATTGAAAAAAAGACTAATCCACTCAAGAAATGATTTGACAAATATTTTTGGTGCTTGAGAAATGAAATGTAGTGCCGATGAGCGGCTTGGTAATAAAGACACTTACCCATGGGGGATTTACTCTCAAAGCACACCTCGAACATGTCATAGTCCTCTGTGGTGAATGCAAACTTCCCTTTAACTGCATCTTCCTTGGAGTAAAGCGTATGGCTGGAAGAATCTGTGATCTGTAAAGTCAGAGAAAACCTTTTATTTATCATTAATATTAGGTTGATTGTACTTTCCACTCACTTTCCCTCAATAATTCCTGGAGATTTAAATAAAGGTTAAATTAATGAGTATTGCTGTATCAAATGACTGTCGGTCACGTGCCATTGGCTGCTGCATCTCCAAAATGAATCCTTTTAAAGAGATAAAAACAAAAGAATAAGTTGTAGTTGCATTGACCTCATTAGAAAAACAGTGTAGAACATTCATCAGGGCTGATGACCTCATTAATATCAGAAAACCAGTCGGGTTGGTCTTTTTTGGCAGCTGTTAGAATTGCGGAGACGTCCAGAATCAGTAATGTCAATAGGAAGATAAAATACATTTAGGATACACCACCAGCGTGTGACGCATGAGGCGAATACCGCATTTATTAAAACTAACAGCGGCGTTACAGACGTTTCGTCGCAGGCGGTCTGTCGTTGACATGTCGGCTAGCCGAGGGTTGCTAACGTCGGTTAGCTTCCGACTTCAAGCTGCTCCTGGAAGACTGACGTGTAACAGCGGCACAGGCTAGCCGGTGACAGAGGCAGTATTCTTCCACAGGAAGCCACCCATGAATACCACTGACACAACATAAACCATAATTGGCGATAAAATGCAGCGCTCACCCGAGTTTGTGTAATTCGATTGCACGCCAAAAAAAAAATACTTTTAACAATGATGTTAGCACGCATTGACGTTAGCTAGCTAATTTAGCAGGTAAAAGCAGGAAGACGTGTTTTTTCGGGGCCTAGATTAGCGAGGAAGCCAACAGCTGTTGTCACCAATTTCAACCGCACTCCAACAACAGTTTCGACCAATTAAAAATAAGACACGGATTAAATGTGTAGCGCCAGTGTGATTAAACGTACTGGAGCCACGTCGGCCTTTACACGGACCGGTTACGTTAACTGTGAAGCTAGCTAGCTAGCTAGCCGCAGGTCTGTGCTTACCTTCAGATTAGTTTTGGTGTTCGCCTGTTCACTTATTTCATACTCCCCCGTGACGAGGACGTCTTTGTGGATCTCCTCCCGCAGGCACTTTCTCGAGTTGACCGGTAAAAAGAAAGAAATGGAAAACACCGACTCAATAAGAACCGGCAGCAACAGTAGCGCAGCGAGTCGAGCCATGGCTACCCTCAACCCAACCGACCGAGCAGCCCGTGCCAGCCAGTCAGTTTAACGCAGAGCTCGCAAAACCGGCCTCGCCAAGCCCTCTAGCGCCGCTCCTGACCTGGAGGAACAAGTGCAGCCGCCGACTCCTCCTCCCCTGTGAGGTGAGAGTTCAACTCCTCAAGTGTCGTCTCTTGATGTAGAAGCAAGTTGTCTGTGGATTTTTTTTTTGACAGGTTCAGGTGGCACAAACCATGACCCAAAGTAAGAGCGGCACAGGTAAAGATAACTCATTAGGGACTACCAGAGGCATCCCAATAGGACCGCCGAGGCCCCGCCACGGTTTTAAGGTCACAAGTCATTTGCCAACTATTGAGTAACTTAAAATATCATCTAATTAAACACGGGATCATAAAAGGAAAACTGAAGCAGAGTCAGAATCTTACACCAAAAGCACGCTTGAAAAGCTGAAGGTTACATTGTGATTCAGTTAAGAGACCCAATTATAGGCCTTATTTTGATTGATTTCTTTGTTGTCGTTACAGTGACATGTTTCGTAGTGTTGGGCTTTGTAGCTATAGGATACAAGGACACAAGCAGTGTTTACATCAGGTGTATTTCTAATTCCATGCTTCAGGGATAACCTGATCTCATATTTTACAAGAGGGTACAAAAAAATAGATTGCACACCTTTACTTAATATGTATAAAAAAGATGTCTCATCACCAAATGCATCACAACAGCACACAGTGCAAATGTCCCAGCGATGCAAAGAGGGCATAATGTAGTGTGTTTAATACAATACTCATATTTATTTTACAATAACTTAACTACTGACACAAAGCACTTTTGAGGGGGGTTATACATAGACTACAGAACATTTATGACCCAAGGCCCCCCAGTGGGTAAACACGGCTATATTCCTGAGAACACTTATGACAGTGTTATGTTGGTCATGTCCAGGTAGTGAAAACCACAGTAGACTGATCCCTGATCCGGTGCTTTCACCTATTTCACAGGATCTTCGAGTCAGGCTACGATTTGTTGTCGTACGGTACTCAACATGAGGTAGAGCGTGACAGAAAACACGGGCTTTTGCTGAATGAGCGATGACTGATACACTCCATATTAAAACTTCCGTCAGACTAAAAGATTCAAACTCATATCTTTCCTTTGGTGCCATGACTATTTACAATTAGCTTATTGTTACTTGGAGGTTTGAACAAATGTCATCAACATTACAATAGATGCATAACAACGCACCTTTCGCAGGCGTGGTAAAAGTTCAGAACAGAAAGACCACGCTCAGTATTGGCTGCGGTATTTTGAAAATCCCCAGAGCGATTACTTTTCCGTCAGCAGTTCAGGGATTACCCAATTACATATGATAGAGCTGTCCAGTTTCCAGGGAAACATCCTTGCTAGTGATACCTCACAACGAGACGAGGAGAGGCTGCTGTGTGGGGAGTCTGGCACAACGTGAACAGTAATTATTGGATAGAGAAATCCCTTCAGTATCGTAGCTTAGTGCGTCAAATAGCCGCTAAGAATAGCAGCTCACACACTCCTCCAGGCTATAGAGAATCCGCAAAACCAAAATGTAATCTACATTTTTACCATCTTTTACTCATCTATACTCATTTCACACGTCAAACCTTATTTTGCTTGTAACTTCTTTTGGGGATCTTCAACACCAAAGTACACTTTGAAAAGGGGTGAAGTGCAGTGTGTAAGGTGTGTGAATAATTGTACTATTGACAAGCCTTTTTTTTATCACCTCCTGATTCAGCATTGCATGGCATTAGGAAAAGTACACCTTGGAATACATGAGCTAACAACACACCCTTCCGTTGATTGCGTCACCTCTAGACAAAATCCAACCATGAGCTGATAAGAGCTCAGATTCCAGAATGAGCTCAAGTATACATTTGATTTGTCGTTCACTGCCTTCAGAGGAAACGCTGCATTGAGTCAGACGGAAGAACGTTGACAGGAACATTTCAACAACAGATGTCGTTTGCTGCAGTGAAACTTTGAATTGGTGTCACTATAAAACACCCTGCTCAGTGACAGCACGTCACTTCCAGGCACAGGAGTGAAAACACTGAACTCTGCATGTTTTCTCTCGACCAACAGAAAGCAATGAGGGGAAGGATTTCTGTGATTTTCTCACACACTCGGCCGCTTCGTGGTCGCTGTGCTCACGATTACGCGCAGGCGGAGGAACCTCTGTCTGCCTCCCTCCCCTGCTATCCTCGCATACTCATCACCCCCCCTATCCTCCCCTCCTCTCTTCCTACCAGGCGCACGTTGCCTGGTTCCTCCCTTGGGTTCGCAGCACCGACGCAGGTTGGCGTCATACGGGTCTAATTTTACTGCTGTTGATGCCGATGTTAAAAGAAGCGATGGGCACCTGCTATTTCTGCTTCTACCTCTTCTCCGTGGGGCCGGGGGGGGGTATTAATAGACCGAGTTATTAGGCGATGCATGGTCGCACCCTGAGGCTTTATTGAGGTGCAGAGGAAAACAGACAGAGGCACTCAGAACTCAGCCTGTTACACAACAGCGACGCGCGAACAAAACAGGAAGCTTTGTGAAAACAGCGGATCAATGCACTTCTGCAACTTTAAGTCGCTGAAATACAACAAATACTTAAAATCGTGTTGGTGTTGTACTTGGGGAAGCGCAGGCCGGTGGCCACACGGCCAGCGGAGTAACACACACTTTTGATATCTTGGCTTTATTGCACAAAAAAAGGGTGCGTCTGCGCCGGAAGGGAGCGGACGTCAGAGTAAGTCGGTTATTGTGCTGATGGCTGTCTGTGCTCGCCGCGCGTTTCCTACGCACAGACGTTTGGCAATCCGCCTTCCAGTGATTCCTGTGTGGGGAAATATTGGTGAGAGGTGAAAACGAGCACGAGAGGTGGGAGGAGGACACGTCGAAAGGGAACGCCGGCAAAGATTTGAAGACAAACTACGTGACAATTTACAGAATTTGAACTAGTTGGTCAGCAGAATACAGTGGAGCATCACCCACCTTGTTTAAAAAAAATCTCAGATAGAAGTCACCGCTGCGTTAACGATGGCCTTACTGCTTCCATCTTTGGCCTTCTGAATAACAGTGGACAGAAAAGGTGGATGGCGAACGACGCTGTGTTTGCCTGCAGGCTGACAGTTACTTCACTAACAACCAATGTGGGGGAAAAAAGATAATAGGATACCAGCGTTGCAAATTCATTTTCTCAATCAGCATCCTCCAAATGAGGTATTTACGCATGACACGCTCGTCCTTCATGGCACATGAGTGTATTAGGTTTGTCCCCGCTGCGCTTTTCGAAGAGCTGCTTGTCTGTTTCTAAAGGAATGAAGAATTCAAACAGGCCGAAAAAACCCACCAAGCTACACTTGGGCTGTCAGGATGCTAAAGTCCATTGCAAGAGACTGCAAAACTCAGCTAAGCTCGTGCAGTGTGTCGGAAGTCGCTTGTGTGTCTCTGACTGTGGGAAGTGGTCTTCTCGAATGAAGAATCAAGCTGTAGTCTGTGGTTAAAACGTCTCTTTCGGATCCTATGGCGACTCGTCTTATGTAACCATTCGCGTGTGCAACGAG
This sequence comes from Gasterosteus aculeatus, assembly GCF_964276395.1. Classification (NCBI taxonomy): domain Eukaryota; kingdom Metazoa; phylum Chordata; class Actinopteri; order Perciformes; family Gasterosteidae; genus Gasterosteus; species Gasterosteus aculeatus. The sequence goes on from NC_135706.1 coordinate 11,015,232, forward strand.
CAGTGCACGAATAAGACATTTCTTTTTCGTTTAGGGAAGTAATGCGTGGTGTCCCCCCCCCTTTAAAAAAAATATTCCAATAAGGAAATACATTTCTCTGAAGACAAAACCCAAAGACAGATTCTTCGATGTGCGCGTGTAAGCGGAAAAGCCAATCTGCGTTTCTGCCGGCAGAAAGCAGCAGAGAATCTTAGCAGCCCTCTATATTTGGTCACGGAAATACGACGTCACCGCGCTACGTTTGCAGATTTGAAAAAATGGAAAGAACGCAGTGACGTAGGAGCCCTGACGCGCAGCGAGCCTTGGCAACAGACGGAACAATAAATAGAGCCAGTGGAGATGCAGGGAAAAGTCTGCGATCCCTTATGGGGGCTATTTTTATCCATTATTTTAATTGTCTGTTGAATAGCACTGCTCTCAACAGAGAGAACACGTGCACGTGAGTTAATTTTATAAGAATAGCGCCACCAATTCAACCAATCACGATAATTCATTTAAATAACAGTTTAATTTTTAATTTACATTTTGTACTAACAGACTCTGTAAAAAAATAAATTGAAATTTTATAAATTAAAATCACTAATGTTTTCACAGAAAACGTCAAAGACCATCATGGTTAAGACAAAACAAGTCAGTTTTAAGGGGTTTTTTTCACAATCCATTAGCCAGAAAACAAAACTGGATCAATAAAAGCTATTGCTCGGAACACATCAACACTACAACAAGTTTTGTTATCTAGCACCATTAAATCATATATGACCTCAATAAACGACTAAGTGGTATCAGTGGAAACATGCTTTTAAACTTGCTACATTGTGTGTAATAATGTAGTAATAAGTATCAATAAAGGCAAATAAAATAATAAATAATTTGCTTCCTGGTAAAAGTCCATTCTAAAGCCCTGCGGGTGATCTGCACATTTATCTCAACAACAAAGAAAATGCGCCTGATAGGAAGTAGTATTGTTGTTGGAAGAGACTTTAAAGGGCCAGCAGGGTTGGAGAGCTGAGGGAGTCGGAGGACTGGTCGTTGCTGCTGCTTCCTGTCCTGTAGGCGATGCCACAAGTCTCTGCCTCCGGGAAGGTAAACATAAATGAAGATGTGTAGGTGGTGCCGGCTGGTGTGCAGGTCACCACGGGCGTGCACAGGGAGTCAAAGTCACTGCTACTGGCTGCGGCGTGAAGGGGCTCCCAGTCTGGAGTCGTCGTGTAGATGGAGTTGGACAGGTCCACCTCTGGCACTGACCGCGCCGTCTCCATCTCCGTCTTGGCCAGCAGATCCAGAGACTCCTCCAGGACGGAGGAGTCCAGGTCCATCATCTTGACCGAGCTGCTGGAGAAGGCGGCGGTGGAGAGGACGGAGCTGCTGCTGCTGCTGCTGCCGCCGTTGCCAGAAAAGATTGAGTTGGAGGTGGAGATGAAGGTTGGCTGGCTGGAAGTGATCGTCGTTGCCTTGGGGATGGTGTTCTGTGGCCTGGAGGACACAGTGGTGGAGAGGATGGGGTGGGCAGCAGAAATGGACACCACCGAGAAGTCGGTCTCTAGCTCTGAGGGGATTTTGCAGATGGGTTGATGGGCAGCAAGAATGAACTCAAGCCTTTCCTTCTCCTTCAGGAGATTAGCAATATCGTTCTGCAGGAGGGACTTCTCGTCTTCTAGCTCGTCGGTTTCCTGCAAGAGGGGGAGAGGAACAGAGGAAGTGGCATTAAGCTCGGCTCTCGGATAACACTTCTGTTAGCTGTGAAATGCATTCTCGCAAATGGTGGCACATCTGTGGCATACTTACAGCTTGCAGAGTGTCTGTAAGCTCTCTCCTCCTGTTGCGGCATTTCGCCGCTGCCTGCTTGTTTCTCTCCCTGCGAATTTTTTTCTTCTCTTCCTCCTCAGGTGTCACCTGCAGGCGAGACAAGAAAAAGTTAGACCTCCAGCTCTGTGATGATTGATGATCTGTGATGACATGGTGGAAGTCACCGAGGGTTATGTAAAAGAGAGGGGCAGATGATAATTACCTGTTCCATTCTGGACCTCTTGGTGGAGTTATGCCCCCTGGAAGCAGACCTCATGCCTGGTCTGGAGTAAGCAGGGCTGGGGCTATAGGGGGGAGCTCGGTGAGAAGGGGCCACTGAGGAAATCAAAGGATTGACCATCCACTGCAGATCCGGGATGGTCGAGATGGCTGTGACGGTTGGGATGAAGGAGGCACTTGATGCTGTCAGGTCGGTGAAATCCTGTAAGTGAGAAAGCGAGAGGATCGTGAGCACATTCGGTCTTTATACTTTCGGGAGACAGCACTGCGGGATGGTCTATAAAAAGCCGGGTGGTTTAAAAATATCCATCCATGATGTCAACTATGACGTTACAGTCTCTCTATGGGGTGCCCAGGTGGATGAATGAAACGCGTGTGTGCAGCGCATTATGAATAACTTGGAGAGAGTACAGCTTCTTTTTTCAGTCGGCTTAAAATGATTAGTTATAAGCTTTGAGTGATTTCGCAAGGTCTAAAGTGAGCGGTATCTTTTCCAGCTACACGCAATTTTTGAATGTCATATTTCTGCCCATTATGATAAATAATGTTTGATCACACATACCTGAGACTGGGGAGATCCCATGCTGGAGTAGGATCCCGCCGGGGACGGGTAGTATCCCAGGTTGTCCCCGGACGGAGAAGCGGTGCTGCAGCGAGACGAGTCGCCGCACTCCGTGTTGAAACTGGTAAACATCTTTCCCTCACAAAAAACGTAGGAAGATCCAGACAAATGAAAAGCTGAGAAAATCCTTTCGGAAGTTTAGGTGAAACTCTCGAATTTCGTTCCGAATGTGTTTGCTCCTGTAGTCGTTGTGCTACTGAAAGTTTGAATGTCGACTCTGGGAGGCAGGAGCGCCTTTATAGCCTGAGAAGGAGCGGCCTATGACGCGGAGGGGGCGGGCTCTTTACCCGGAGGCGGGGAGGAAAGAAAACATTCAGAAACTCTCTTAACAACACTGCACCAACCCCGAATATGTCCCATAGGTTGCTTAAGCACACGTAAAATGGATTATACAATGCATATCTACGCTGATAAAAGTTAAAAGTAACATATCTATGTTTTAAACTCACCCTCGAGAAGGGGAATATTCCAGGCACGGGATCCCCGACACGTCATTGTCCTTATATGGTGCATCCTGTAAAAGGGGCGGGCCCTGCTGGGAAACACACCGTCTCAGATTGGCGTACAGCGACATGACGTTATGTAAGACAATAAACACAACGGCTGTTGTGAAAACTGAATAATGGTCACTAGAGAACATCCTACACAGCAAAGTACATCAAACATTAATGAGGACATGCAGATTATGTCTGTTGCGAACTGAAAGCACCAAACAAATGCAACAAAACAGACACGTAAATCAACGTAAATCATTAATACACGTATCCATATCAAGGACATGTAAATAACAGTATCATTTATTCATGTTCATGTATTTTATAGATCGCTGACATGGAAAACCAATACACATTTACACTTTCATAACAAGTTGTCTACAACTCAACTCCCCAGAGTTTAGATTTCGTCATACAAATAACCGACGAATGTCCTCATTGAATATAACGGCACAACCTCACAGTCTCCCGCTGACAGGCTGTGTTTACAGGTCAAAATGCCCCATGACATGGTTCTACTAGATATGTCTGCAATTTTTTAAATGTTGAAAAAAAGCTTTCAGTTGTTTGAGCTGTTTCAGCTGTCTCAAGTTGTTTCAGCAACTTTGTAACATCCAAAACATTACGCTGCGAACCACTTCAGATATTTGATTTCTGGTGTCTGAAACCATAATTTACACTTACAGAACTTACTTTCAAACCTTCAGAACAAATTTCCATTTCAATTTGTTACTTTGTTACTTATGTTTGTAACAGCAAAATTGGATGAAATCCAAAGCAACTAACACATGCCAAGAACATCAATAAAACATGCCGCAGCAGGTTGATTGCATGTGTGTTCTTCCCACAGGCAGTGCTTGTACATTTTGTGCACACTTCATAATTGGGTGTGTTTGGTTGCATAACGCGCTGATAACCAGTTTGTTCTGTGTACTTTTGCAAGACTTCTGTTTTTTTCCTTTAGGTGTTTCATGGTGATCACAAAGGTCGGAGGGAATCCTTGTGATTTGTATAATGGGGCAGGTAATCTGTAAAATACAACTCTGAATGCATTGTTAACTTACTTAACAACGACTGCTTTAAAATATATTTTGATTCATCGAGTTATGTTATCAAGCCCGAGAATAAAGTAGAGCCCCACAGACCAGAGTTTTAGTGGTAGAAACTTGCTGACAGTATTTTTGTCGACTAAGCACAGCACGTCACGAATGGGAATCTAACATTAACTCCGTCAACAATTCACCACAAGTTTTCATCTTTTATTTTGCATTTGAGGAAATGACCCTCGTTGTCAAACAGAATATGCAACAAGCATAATACTGCATGAATTAATATTACAAATAAAATAAAGAGAAACAAATTAAGAATAGCAGTATCATGAAAAGGCCTTTAAGTGCTCATAAGTGTTAATTCGTCAAAGGGCTTGGATTTAGGTTAAAAGCAATCGGGTATTATATCCCGCACCCGTGTTTTGCTGAACATTCCTGGTTGTCTAGCAACACTCCGCCCCTTACGTCAGCAACGTTTCGCATAGCAACAACGATTGTTTGTGTTGTAGCGACGGATCACTCCAAGAAGAAAATCAAAAACTGGTTCTTCCGGGTTCCTCTGCGATGCATTTTACAACACGTGATGCCGTTTCTGGTTCTAGGAAACGGCGTCGGAGTGAGAGCTCTGTCTGCGTAGCGGCTCTCAGAGCTCAATGGCAGCAGCTTCCAAGTTCCAAAAAGTGTTTTTAGTTATTTTGAGGTAAGGAGAGGAAAGTATAGCCAATAAATAAAGCATGTGTTAACAACTAGCGTTACCTGGTTCACATAATACTTAAGTTGTATTGACCGTAGAAATAATAATATAAACAATCAAATAAACATATAAAATAAATTAGATCATAAACACAAATAATGGTTAATGGGTGAGATCAATTGTTGATTTACACACTCGAGGGCTATTTATTGTTTATCATATTTTAAAACGCACGGATAAAAATGAAAATGTAATCTCCGTGATATACAATTTGAGTTCTTGAATAGCACAAGCGGGGGGGGGGGGGGGGGGGGGGGGGGATAATTCACAGGACCAATTATCTATTTGCTTAATTTACGTGAACCGATGTCACTGAGTCTAAAAATAAACTCCGGTCTGAACGCGTTCATGCTCAAGCTGCTTTGATGAAAAGAGGCCTTTGAGCTTTACTGAGGGGGTTCTGTAGTTATGCCCGACGTCTGAGCCCCCCCCCGCCCTGGTCTTCAGCCGCCGCCGACTGAATGGGCTCAAGCCGACCACCTAGTGATGTGCCGGTAAACGAACAAAGGGGGGCAGCGCCTGCCGGGAAGCAGACGAGCGCGCAGCCCCTCGGAGCGGGGAGAGCCCCCCCTGTCATCAACTATCCCCTTTCCCTGCAGTGAATCTGACACCTAAATATTCAATCCCTTTGGGATCTGAATAGCGGGAATAACCATCATTACGGGAGCCAATAAAAGTGCATCCTTGCAACTGATAAAAAGTATTATTGCACAGAAATACAAATAAGATGAAATGAATGAATACTATGATAACGTTAGAGGCCTGACATGTTTAACCGCCCCCAACAAACCAATACGTGTTACTATGCATTCATAGATGTGTGAGGGGGCAGTGATTTATTGCAGGGGCTCGCTCTCGTCTTGTATCACAATGACGCTGTTAGCAAGTACAATGCGTGACGATCAGCGCACGTTTCACTTTCTTTTGTGACTGTGAGTGAGTGCACCCCCCCCACACTCACACACACACACACACACACACACACACACACACACACACACACACACACACACACACACCCCCACGCCCCCTCACATGTCCGTCTGTGAGCGCCCCTGTCTCACCGGAAGCACCATATACGGCTCGGTAGGTCCATTCGGCGATTGGCTGCTTTACTACCGCGACAATTCTGTTGCTGGAGCTCTTTTCACGTGCAGGGACGGGCAACAGTAAATACAATAAGAATATAGAATAAGAAGGGGGTGATATGTGGATGACCCCTTCAGCAGCTCACAAATAATCAGTCGGTGTGCTGGAAGCAGGGTGCATTAATTCAATCAGATGTTTTACAATGTTGGTCCAAATGATGCGATGAACAGATGTGCTGTTGGGTTGCATCGCAGCTTTTAGACACCAGCAGTATTCCAATCCGGGCTAATCGGCGAGGACAAGAGTCAGATTAAAAATACAATGTATTGTATTCTGATATTTTGCCCTCATCACTTTTCTCCTGCAAGAACAGTGTGTTTCATTGAATGCGCCAAAAATAGCTAAACATGTCTCTTGATCATATGTGGACGTACAGGGAACATAACATGATGCAGATGCTGCATACATCAAGTGACGTAGCTTAGTTCATTCATGACGATGGGCACCTCAAGCAGGCGGGGGTGTCACTTAATTTAAGCTGCGCTTGATATATATTTTTCTACGTCAGCCTATAAATCAAGCAAAGATAAAATGGGTGCTAATATTGTGGTTCAAAAATTCCACGGATCTTTAAGGTGAATGTGAAAACATCCGCCCCCCTGTTTCCCCCCTTTTGCCTCTCCCTCTGCACACGATGGTTCGGTCTCACCAAACAGATTTCATTCATAAAACTCCAGCTCACTATAAAAGGCGGGCCTCTCCACTATCTGCACAGTTACCATTTATGAGCCCGGCAAATGGAATATAAGTAGTGGTTCAGGTGTGAGGTTTTCCTACTTAGGTTCGATAGACTGCTCTGTCGTTTTATGCGGTGATTTAAGCCGAGAACATGCATCCAGACTCCAGCACTGAGTTCGACTCATCGTCCAGCTGTAGCACAGCATCGCCTGGCGGGGACACCCCTGGGTGCAGCCAGCATCCTCCTGACTCGCTTTCATCCTCAGTGGACAGCACCAAGGTAGAAGCGGATCGGATCATCCCGAAATGAATCCTCGCGCATATTGCAGGATCATTTATTTGCGCATGAGGTTTATGGGTCAGAAACGGCGACTGAATGGTAGAAACATGTTGACACGTACCCGGGAACATCTGACTGACAGCACTTCCTTTACCAGGAATCTAACACATACACACAATTTCGGTGGGCGCCATGCATCTAATCCGCAAAAACAGCGCCATAACGTTCAGAGATTTAAACATTTTTTTTTTATATTTGAACACAGACCTGTTTTGGTCGTGACCTTTCATTTTGGAGTGATGACGGTGATGGAGAAAAAAGGAAATGACTGATAAGGACGTGGTGATGAGGCACGCATCTGATTTCGATAGATTCGCAAACTGTATTGATTTGTGTGTTTTTTTTGAATGATTGATGGAACATTTACACACATTTAAAAGGTCAGCCACGAACGTGGTGTCTCCGATAAGATAAATTGGCGTTTGCCCAAATCCACATGCATGTGGTGATGATCGGTAATGTGTTTTTATCTTCTCCCCAGGATGCTGAGACTTGTGCAGCAGACTCCTTTGTTCCGACGGTGACTGCTATCTCAACCTCGCCGGATCTAAGGTGGATGGTGCAGCCGACGGTCATCACATCTGTCTCTCCGTCATCTGGACGCGCAAAGCCCAAAACTCGCAGCTCGACCCAGCAGTTGCAGACAGGCGCAAACAAGGCAAAGCCCTCCGACCGGAAAGGGCTGAAAGAGAAGGTATATTAGAAAACGGGGGTGGGGAGGGAGCAATCAGGATATAGCGTTACAGGTAGCCAATCAATCCATCCATCACAGCACCATTGGTCTTTCAAAATCATTATCGCATTCCTCACCAAGACGCCTTTCCACTAATAGAGGTTAATAAGAAAATGCCGTTATCGCGATATTTTCTGCCGGGACGTGAAAGACGACGCATTTGTTTTTTTTTGACGGTTAAAGGGAAATCAACGGAATCTAAAATAAATGACTGCGGGGAGCCGCGCACCAGGTGATTAGATTGCGTGTAATTGGTGCAGCGAGTAATTACTTTTGGGGTAACGAGCGCTGTTTATGAATGGCAAATCGCATCGAAGTGCGCGTTCACGTGGGCGACTAGACCGTGCCAGTGGTGCAGCGTTTCGACGCCTGCACTGGAAGAGAGAGTCTGCACCGAACCAGATCAGTATTCCCAGCATTCACTGCGTGGATGGTTTTTTATTCTTCTCCTTTTGGCAAGTGACATTATGAGAAGAGCCAACTGCTGATATGGCAAAACCCAAGCAGGAAGCGCGTTTAAAAAGGGTCTTTTTTCCTGATTGATTTCAGCCTTCCAAAGAGGAGGAGGAAAGGAGGCGGATCAGGAGGGAGAGGAACAAAATTGCTGCAGCGAAGTGTCGCAACAGACGGAGGGAGCTGATAGACACTCTGCAAGCTGTAAGTATGCTGTTATATTTACTCACACGTAACAATCCACGCAGCATGCACTGCAGGACCTGTCTTGAGTCTTTTATGCCAAGGCTTTTATCCTCACCTCAGGAAACGGACAAGCTGGAAGACGAGAAGTCTGCCCTCGAGGGTGAAATAGCGGACCTGCTGAAGGAGAAGGAGAGGCTGGAGGAAGTCTTGGTCTCCCACAAACCATCCTGCAAACTCCCTGCAAATGACGGTGATGAGCAGAGGGAAGAGGAAGAGGAGGATGATGATGATAAAGAAGATGATGTTAACACCATGCTGCAGGACCCGCCGGCCTCCCCGCAGCTGCTGTCCATCTTAGAGGATGGAAAACCCACAGAGAGCAACGCCGCCGTCGGCGAAGCCTCCATTGGCCAAGACATGGACAGTGTCCCTTGTATCCCTGCTGCAGCCATTTTGGGGAACTCCGACATCCTCCTGTGTTCGAGTGCAGAAGAGGAGGATCTGGAGGACCTAAAAGGAGATGACCTGGATGACTTGGTGCCCAGCTTACAGATGGCCGTGACCCCAGAGATGGCTGCATCGGTCCCCGACATAGACCTGAGCGGCCCCTTCTGCCTCTCCGACTGGGAAACCCTTTACAAGTCCGTGGCAAACGACCTGGAGTCTTTGAGCACACCGGTCATGTCTTCCAGCCCCAATTGTAGCAATTACCGCACGGCGTTTTCCTTTAATTACTCTGAGATTGATTCCTTGGCCGAGGGCCTTGAGAGCCTCAAAGGCAGCCTCGGTGCGTCGGAGTTAATGAAAGATAATCTTAACTCTCCAACACTCCTGGCCTTGTGAATGCAGTTATGCAAACGGTACTGTTATTGTATTCTAACCAGTCAGCAAGCTATGATCTCTCTCTCTCTCTCTTAAAAACCAAGTTTATTGTGAGTTTGGATGTTGCATAAATCTTAACATCAACGGTTGTGAACACGATGTTTTGTGTGACTGTAACAGGGTTCGACTTCTTCCATATCTGTTGGTGCGATTCTCTGAAGTGAGACTTTGTCCCGGCAACAAAAATGCATGCAAAATACATTTCATCCATACTCCCAAGACGAGGTGGTATCTGTGTTTTTAAATGTGATGTGAAGTTAGATCATGCTCAATAGCCTAAAGTATGCGTACTACTGTTGACAAAGTTGTGTTGTAACAAGTGAAAATAGCAGGGTTACTAAAGTGTAGTGTATAGGTGTTACATCTTGCTGTAAGGTGTCCCCTAACTGTTCCTTTCAAGTTTTTCCATACCAAGAAAAAAATATCATGTCATGTATTTTATCAAGATGTATTTTATGACATAGTTTATTTTTTTACTTATCAAAAAGGATCAGATGCAAAAATTGTATAACACTGGAAATAAAATAAGCCAAACCATAAGCGTGACTCGGTGTTGTTATTATTCAGTACGCAGGAGTATTCATTTTAACAAACAAGCTCACCACTGCTTTTTAAATGAAGTGTTCTGGAGTGTTCCATGTTACCTTCATCAGCCCGTCGAGTTTTATAGAGAAAAGGTTTTCAAATTTCCTCATCGTCGGACCATTTTTAGTTGCTTCTTGTTTTTTTTTTTAAATGTCTCAACTGGTCTCTTTATTTACTGAGGAAGATCATATAATAAGACTGAAAGGTCCAACGAGCTAAATGGACCATGTGGTGCGATGTCGTCTGCACTCTGTTTGTTGAGGATGAATTTTGGTCCTGAGCTTAAGGGACAAGAAGACAATCGAGCAAAATTTATCGGTCAAAAAAAGTGAATTATATATGACAGAAAGCTTCTTCAACTTTCCAAGGTCAACCATGAGCTTTGAATGTCTATGGAACCAAAATCAAAATGGCAGTAGGCAGGCTTAAAAAATAGAAACCAGAACATCTACAAATAACCTGCGATCCCAATCTGCTAATAAAGAACATAATAATATCATATGGTATCTTTATAAAAACTAATTTGCAACAAGAAGAGGCCCCTGGAGTGAACTCGGGAATCTTAATATTTGAGTCCATAGATGGACGTCAGCGTTGCTATTTTTGGATGGAGGATTACATAAAATGCAGCCACCGGGGACTGAAACGTGTTCAAAACGAGTGGGAGCTGCAGAAAAAGCAGGTTAATTAGTTATTCACAGCTCCGCTATTGTCACGGTCAAGGGAATCAGGTTCCACGGCAGCGCGCTGCCTGCGTACCACGTCAGCGCGCAACCGCCCAATTAGCGTCACTTCCGATGACCATGTTTGGGTGATTGCAGTTGTTTTGTCTCCATAGCAACAGGTGTCATATTTCGAAAGCCGGGAGGATTTTTCTTTCTTTTTTTTTTACCGGAAAAGGCCGAAGCGCGAGCGAGCAGCCGCGAGTCGGTGCCCGCAAACAGGAGGCCACTTTTCTCAGAAATTACGCAGCGGGTATCGCGTCTCATTAGGCGTCTTAACCGGAACAAACAGCGGGGCATTTCGTGATCGCTGCCCGTTCGTTCCCGGGCCCCGAGGCAGCGATAATAACTCCGCAGCGATGCGCTAAATGTAACCTCATTCAGCGCAAAAAGGGACATTATATTCACGCAGATGAGGTTTGTCAGATAGGCATTCTTTTCTTTGCAACATCTGCGATGTTCACACAACATCTGCCGTGTTCCCACACAGCGGCACAGGAGTTTGAGAGCAGTTGTGTTTTCCGCCAGTAGGTGGAGCTGCAGCGTGAGCAGTGTGCAGCAAAGAACATCTCAGGTCCTCTATGTTTATTCCAATTCGAGTGGTTGTGTGTGCGTGTGCGCGCGCGTGTGTGTGTGCGTGTGCATGATGTATTTGCGCCTGGCTATTTTAGTGATGATGGACAGGCCTGTCAACAGATCTGATGTCTACTGACTCACTCTTTGTCCACTGGTTCCATCCAGCTCCGTGTGTCCATCAGTGTGACGAGCTGCACGGCCTGTTTCAGAGACCTAGAACATCACACAGATCACGTTGTTCACATTTGGAAAAAATAACACGATTGAGAACTCATCCGTTCAGAGACTTAACAGCAAAATGTACTTCATGGAGAAAGAGTAAAGTTAGTCTGCAGCCATGCGAGTGCGGTTATTGTTGTGGATAATCACTGATAATGTAATATTGTCTAAGCTTTGATCAAATATTGTAGCTGCTTTAAGGTGAACCCTTTTAGTTTATTCATATGCTGTTGGTTGAAAGAAATATTTTGCATTCCATAAACTTATCATTATCACTTTAATTTGTGTAGTTTCATTAAAAACAAGAATAACATTAATTATACTCCTCCCCCCCCCCCCCCCCCCCCCCCAAGTGTGCCAGGATGGTGTGACAGTGAGCAGCGTGCACGACACTGAACCGGCCTAATGTATATATATATATATATTTACTTATACCTCCTGGTTACGATGGGATCACACCGGCCAAATGGGGTAATAAAAAGTGAGCGGGGGCCCTTCTCCACCGCCTCTCCCCGATTCCTACGCACTAGGTCAAAGCACACCCATCCTCGATCCCCGCCTTCATTTTTGTATTTACACACCTGCTTGTCATTCGTCTCCATGTGATAGAGATTAGTCTGAGCCTCCATTGTTTCTGCTTGGTCTTCTGCACTGGCAGCCTGCTGTCGTATGGGTGCACTGTATTTGTTCACGTTGAACAAATAGGAACTCTGCGTTTTAAAGCCAACGCTCGCCTTCTCTAATTAGGGAGATGAAAAACACGGAGCTGTTTGCTTACTGCGGTTATGTTTCAGGACGAGGCTGCTCGCAGCAACTTCAGCGCTGCGTAATGTGTCTCACTGCCTGGTGACGGATTCCTACCATTCTATTATTTGTTGTGTGCTCACTGTTTCCACCTCTGTTATCTCATCCTCATACACCTCCTGACCACTCGCTGTCCCGCTTGCTGTTATATTCCCAACAAAGTGCTATATTTACGGTGATAAATCAATGCCACGCGGGTTTGGGAGGACCGGGTCACCTGACACGCTGTGAGAGAGCGAGGCTGGATGAGTGACGCCAACGTGAACTCAACGGCGCTGTAATATTAAAATAGGAGATGGCGTGTAAAAAAAAAAAAGTTTTTTTCATGACAACCGTATCATTAAATAATTGCTATGACTAAAACTGCAAAAAAATGAATTCATTTGCACTAAAAATGTGTTATTTTACAGACTTTGATGCTACATGATACGGGTGAATCCACATCTGACAGCACTTACAACACTGGGAGCTGAAAACGAGCTCACAACAGCAGCCTTGTGCTGTGTGAGGGGGGGGGGGGGGGGGGGGGTGAAGATGGAGATGGAGAGGGGGGTTTAAAGTTAACACCAGCACGCAATTGAGGCACCAAGTGATTTATTTGATAATCAGGTTCAATCCATCCAGATGTACGTGGGTTCATCTGTGTGGATTGGAAAGGAGGATGTTTGAAGTACAGGGAGTATCAGTTGAGACCCTGATTGAATTCATCATGTAAAGTATTTCAATGCATGTTACTACTTGCCAGATTTTTATGTTTACTGAATAAATTTGTTGTAGCATTTGTTTTCAGAATAGGTGAAATATCAATCCCTACCAATGCAATGAATGGCAAACTGTAAACATCTGTTTCACACTAACCTGCATCTTTATACATTACTGGACATAATTTGACATATTCTACAACTTCTTCTTCTTCTACAACAAGAAAAAAGGAAGAAAAAATTAATAGAGTGGTGGTAAAAATAACGTTTTTTCATATCTGTCTGCGACGTGTCTGACGCTGAGTCAGGTTGTGTCTGGTTTTGTGGGTATTTCCCAAAGATGTGGTCTTGGATAATACTACGTATCACTTGAACAAAACGTACAGATCTCAATCAGAGTGAATAAACCACAAAATCTGGGTTATTTACATCCTTTTTACACAGTCAAGCCAAATGCAAAGTGAGAGACATAAGCCGGTGTTATTGCATCAAATATTATTACAAATACTTAAATGTGTATCTAAAAATGAACAAAAGGGACCAAAGAACATTGTGTCATTCCAGTAGATCCTCGTACTTTGAACAACTGGGTACTGTTTCTGAACAAATTAACATGCTCTGCATATTTGGGCTGCGTATCCAGACGGGTATACGCTTTTTCACAGTGTCATTATCAATCAGAGCTTATTGTTCTTGGCAGGGACAATTCCCTCTAAAAAGGCTTAAAGTGCCCAACGGGGCCGGGCACCATGTGTGTCCGGGCACTGAGTGACATCTCTGGCTGACTTCCTGCAGGCAAAGAGGAATTCAGCTGAAAGTCTACACCTGCAAATGGGGGAAAACCCCCCCTCCGAGCTCCCAGACGTCCACGACCCTCCCGTTTGTGAAATATGTCTGCTCCGTTGGCTCGGTTCTGCTTTACTAACCCCAAATGCCGACCCTAAAATGTGTCATCTATGTTAGGAGCGACTGTGACGCACAGAGCGCCCCCCCCCCCCCCCCCTCTTCCCCCCGACCTCCCCCTCAGATGCGAGACATAAATCACAGGAGAACCAAATTAGAGTCTAAAAAAAGGAACCGAGTGGGGTATTTTAGTGAGCCTCTAATAACTCATGAGCTCGTTGGAGGTGGAACAGTTGAGATTTCATCGTGCAAAACCAACCAGATAAAGACAATGATACCTGAGGCATATAAAACATGCACAGGACGCATCGATTATTCTTCATTAAAAATATTTAGGATTGCATCCAACAATACATCACGGTCATGCACAACTTTGAGCTTTCAAATAAAAATGTTAGAGCCGTATAGATAGAAGCTAATCTGCATTAAAAGGGGGGGGAAAATACTCCATTACAGTTTATCCAGCCAGATGTTTTCCAAACTTTAAACACAATTCTGAAATTGGACTTCCCCTTTAAAAGGGGACACAACTCAGTTGTACAAGAGCAGGACAGCGGGATGTAGTTACAGCTGCTCACACTAGAGGGAAACAACAAGAGGAGACATTCAGTTTCTTTGGGAACTTTCTGGAACCACACACCACATGTGTGTTTTAGTTCTTACGCGTCATGAATCAAGTCACAGTTGTATTAAAGAGAGCAAATGATGTCGGGCTTCACAGCGATAAAGCTACATGTGTCTGAATACCCAGCAGGATTTACTGTGTTACTTAAACTTCCTCTACCACCTGAAATAATATAATTAACTGAGTTCTGTCTGAGAAAGGCAAACGGGCATTTTTCCCCGGGAATATGAGTAATAGGCACATTTGGATTAGATCTGTGCAAACATCTGTATGCGAGCCTGAAGGCCGGAGGACTTTGGGCTACAGTGAAATAAAACCGTCTTTCATAACAGTTAACAGTCGAAATAATGCTGTTCTGCACTTTCAATTTTCTGTCTTTGCATGTATGAAAAAAGTTACAATAACAGACCGTTTTGAAAGGGAAATACTCTGAATAAACAGGAAGTGAGGGCTCCACTTTTTCCTGTAAAAAATGAAAAAACATAACTTGTAGTCAGATGAACATTTACACACTGCATGTTTGATTTAGTTGTGTTAAATGTGTTTGTTTGTTTGTTAAAGGAGTCCTTTGACGTCTTGAGCCATTAACCATAAACCCAATGCTCTGTAAGCCTGAATTACCAATTTCCTTATTCTTAGGTTTCACAGTCATTTAACAACTAAACATCTTCTGAATGTAACCACGCTTCAGGCCACATCCTTCCCCATAAGTGATCACAAGCAGTGTGTTCTGAAGGGATTCAAATGCCATTTATATCAAATAAAAATAATAAGAGCCTGTGCAAAACGATAAAGGGTCCTAGTGTCCATTTGCCACACTAGAGGTTCCCAACCTGGGGGACGGACCTTGCAAGAGGTCACATGATTAATCCGAGGGGTCACAACATGATCAAAGGTATATGAGAGACACAAACAAATAAGCCCTTTCCACAAAATGACGTGGATTGTTTTGCTCATTTCTGTTAGCTCATAAACAGTGACGCAGGGCTGCTCGCCCTCAGCTAAGTATGTCAAACAGGCGGCACATTGAAAACATACAAGACAACTGATGATATAATTCAACTCTCTGCACAGTAACTACATGTCATGCTTGGAGGAAGCCTATATTTAGCTGATAACACTAGAATGCTGTTTATTTTTAATCTGGATGCAGGACTTTTACTTTGTACTTGCACTTGGGAGCGTTTAGTAGCACTTCCACCACTGATTACATGCCACAAACAAATAAATGGACCAATAAACTCACGAAGCGTTTCCTCCTTTTTGGCCGGAGCCCAATTGGCCAGCAGTGAAACGATAAAACACCTGCAGCTACGTCTGCCATAACTCGTATTATTTACCGCCTCTCCTCCGGCCCGTGTGTGTTATTCTGGTTGCTAGGGGTGGAGCGAACATCTGCGGCCCTCCTCTCACATTATTTTCATCCATGCTTACGTCTGGGACAGCAGTTCCGCATTCCCGAGCCCTCACAGACCAGATCGCTACTTAAACCGGGAGCTGATGCAACGGCTTCAGTGAGTCCCGAAGCCCGCATCCGACTGCGCTCCCGCACCGCCGCACTATTTCACTGCGGATATTTTTCGGACGCACGTCAGGTAAGACCGGCGCTAAAGCCGCCGAGCCGCGTGTTGTTGTTTTTTTTTTAATCCCGTTTTGGTTGTTGGTGTTGTTGTTTTTTGCCGCTAGCTAATAGTTAGCTCACGTTAAATGCTCGTGAACGCATTTGCATGCATGTTTTTTCTCACCACGTTGCGACGTTAAACGTCACAGTTACAGCCTCGACACACGAGGACGTGTCCCCCCCCCCCCCCCCCCCCTCCGACCCCCCCGGATGACCGTGAGAAGTCCGGAGGTTGTTTTTAAGAAAAGAAGAAGAAAATAAGTTTCAAAGTTTCCCCCCACAGTCGGTCCCGCCGGACGGGAAAAGTGTCGTCGGTTAACCCGGGGGGGGTATGGGGGGGTTACGTCAGGCGACGCACGCCGCAGACTGCGGCCACTGCGCGTGACGGCGACGCAAAGCCAGCGTGGCGCACCGCGGCGGACTCTGCGGGGGGAGTTTGGTAGTTCGGGAAAATGAGTGAATAATAGTGTCTCTCGTCGCTGGGAGCGGCGGAGAAACCATAACAATGGCGGGAAAGGATGATTCTTTTTTTTAAATATAACTCATTCATGAATGTATCACTATTCTTGATTAATTAGCTGATTCGGGCGATGAACTAAACAATTGGCCTAATAATAAAAAAAAAAACCAATAACGTCACAGTTGAGAAAGTGACTTTGATTCACCTTCACTTACGATTCATCACTTATGAAGTCTCTCATAACAAGACGAACACCTGGACTTTACAGAATAATACACATCCTTCTGTCTCTCTACAGCGTCCGAACACCGTTGCATCATTGAAAGACGAAGACTGACAAGTTTTCTCTGAGTAAGTACTGCATATTTAAAAGTTTTACACTGAATTAATCACATGCTCTCTTTCTTTGTGTATAACTCGTTTACCTTGAAACACAAAGTGATGCAAATGAAATGAGACGTTTGTTCGGCAGCATGTGAGCACAACAAATGCCGCGCGCGCAGATTTACCGGGCGTGCGATCGTTGCTTTCGGCCCACACTATTGTGCACATGCACTGGAAGTTCAACTGCAGCCGTTGTCATTCTGTGTGTGTGCGCGCTGCAGCCTTTCATTTGCATATACTACAAACACAGTCCAATGTTACACTCCTCCTTTCCCCGTGTCGTTGTGATGAGCCTTTAAAAAGCATCCTTTTGGTCCACATCAGGATCTTTTAAAAGATTTACACTTTATTGTGTAACAGGAACCTTATCTAGACCAGAGGCAGCGTTAGTTATCGCCCCCCGTTGGTCTGAAGGTCTAAGGCCAATCATGGAATGGGAAATATGAACGTGGGGGGGGGGGCACATGTTTGTGCCGGTTCATAGGTCCAGTGTTTTCCTTCAGCCGGTGCAGCGCCCGCCGTACATGCCATGCCGCAGGAGAAGCTGTGTGTGCGCTCTTCTCTCACACACACACACACACGCTTACCTTTGTCCCTTTTATTTTGTGTTTGCGTGAGGTGAACAAGCGTGCGTTCCGCCGAGGGTTTAAATGCCCCAGCGCCTGCCCGGGCACGTCCGCAGGATGCTTTCTGCATAAAGGGAACGCCGCAGCGGATTAATGGGGAAGGGCTGGCGAGCCGACAAGCAGGCAACAAGCACGGGGCTGAGAGGCTGGACGTGGGCGCGCGCGCGGGGTTTATTTTGAGTAGAAATGCCTTCCAGTGCGTCTCTGGAGAGCTGGAATTGCCGAGCTGCACCCCAGCGCGCTGAATAGACGGCAGACGCATTGCAGGCGAGCGAGCCAGCTATGCAACAGCTACAGGCTCAATGAGACTAATACTAATGCCGGCAGAGCGGCTATTCATTGCCGTGTGTATCACGTTGTAGCCCCCTTAAGCTTTTCCACATGGCCTTTTGAAAACGGTGCGTCAGGACAGACTAGATGTGCACAGTGGAAGCAAACACCCACACGTCCAAAAGGTGTAACCGCGAAGAGACATTGAAGCCAGCTGGATTTCTTTTGAAAAGAAAGGAGCACAGTAAACGCTCCGTTGGTTATGAATTCCAGATTTCCTGAATTTAGTTTCTTCTCCAGGCCAGTTTTTCCTCTATTTGCACGAAATTGCAGAAAATTGTCCCCAAGTGTCGACCTGGGCATTGAGGTTTAGCTCGGAAGCCGTTGGGTGGACAACAGGACCGGACACATAGCACGGTGCAGACACGGCGGCTTGTTTAATCAGAGCAGGCGTGTGCTGAGATGAGGAAACGGAGGACAAAGTATGAAACGGCGACAGCCGCGCGTTACATAATAACAACGATTGCTTCAGCAGGCGGCATTATATCAGATTTTCTAGACTTGGTTGGCCCATGTGAAGTAGTCAGGGGTTGCACATATCTCGACTTGGATTGGTCATAAACGTTGAGGCCATTTGCAATGTCTATTGTCTGCATTTCGTATTTTGACTCATGTATTTCATGTCTGAGCCGGGGGGGGAGGGGCTCTCAGGGCAATACAAAGTCTAATATATATATATATCATAATTCTACCCGGACCACCCAGATGCAGAATATAGATGTGGGGCTGTTTGAATGGCACGAGGCAGGAATCCAGCCAAAGATCACACAGCAACGTCTGAATGAAGGCAGCCACAGTCCTCCTGCATATCTGCATGTGCTTTGTGTTTCGATTTGCCAGGACATTTTTTTTTTTTTTTAAATTCTTTTCTTAGGCCGGAGTCTTCAGTAGAACACAAAAGCTAAACTACCTGCCCTCTTGTGCAGCTTTGATTACCTCTCCCTGCATTGTACTTTGGCTCGCTGAGACATCCAATCTGTGATTGTGGAGGGGGGGGGGGGGGGGCTCGCTCATTAGCGCTGCAGCTGAGGCTCTTATTATCAACGCTGAAAACATTGCAAGGTTAAATGTTCTTAATTGCGTCGAGTCGCTTCCGGGAAGGTTTAGTTTAATCTTGTGAACGGTTCCTTATATCTCTTGGCAGCTGTCGGAGCCTTTGAGAACTGCCAAAAGAGAAGCGAAAGCTGGAAATGAAAAGAGATCCCGTTTTTTTTCTTTCTGTTGTGATAATCACTTCCACTCCCACGCGCCGTCACCCCGGAGTTTAACGGCCTGAGGTGACCGCCGCGCCATCAGAACAACGGCCCCGTCCCTCCAATGAAAATATAATGAGGGCCCGGAGGAATGCTGGTGCTGTGTATTTGGACCGTCCGGAACCGTCCTCCGATGAAAGGCGGTGTCACATTCCCCCGGTTTCCCCCGGGAGGATTGCGAAAAACGCGGTAACTCGACACACACACACACACACGCACGCACACGCAGCCCGACGGAGCGCGGGCGGTAATGATGATCGCCGAGACCTTGGCGGGAGACGGAGGGAGCATGCCTTGGCCCGGGCCCATCGCGCTCAGCGTGCAACTCCAGCGCTCGTGTGGCGCTCAGAGCTGGAGCCGCCGTCTCAAAGTGTTTTGCAAGACTCGCATCGGTGTGTGTGTGTGTGTGTGTGTGCGCGCGCCGTGCAAGGCGTTGTTATTTCAAGTCAGATTTTGGACAAATAAGTGGAATAGAATCTTGCCAGGTGCGCGCGTCTTTCCCACAATGCCGGTGATTTATTGAGTCGTCTGGCAGCGCAGAAGATGTAACAGATGTAACTCAAGTGACTGCGATGGGTGAGGTTAGTTAGCAGTATCTGAAGGTACTGACCCCCCCCCCCCCCCCCCCCCCCTCCCGACCCCCCCTTCACCCTCTAAGGGAAGGAGGACAATAGGGCCTCCTGTCCCGCTGCCAGCCATCGTCAAGGGGCTGAATTCCGCAACGCGGTTAATTGGTCTCAGGAATGAGTGAGGAAATGGACTCACGCATACGGAGCGTGTGTGCGAAGAAAGCGTCCGCCTGTAGATGAAGGACGCGCTGGCTGCCTGCACATTCCACACACCTCCGGCCATCAACCCGCTTCGCATGCGGTTAGATCAGTCGGACGGGCGCCGGCAGCGTAGAGGACGCCCCCCCCCGTATTTCATAGCTGCATGATGACATGGGCTCGGGCCGGAGAGGTCGGCGGGGGCCGGGCTGTGTAGGTGTCCTTGTCCGAGGCTTTCTGCAGTTTCTGCTCGACTGCAAAAGCACAGTAACCGCGTTGCATCATCAAGCGCTGACCGCTAATCCTCGGCTGCAGCGACTGACGGAAAAACAAAAAAAAAAAAAGAAGAGAAAAATACCCTCTGGAAAAAGTAACAATCTACCTGATTTATGCTTTTTGGTATAATTACACAAAGCGTCATCGCCTCAGCAAGCCTCCCTTATCTCTTACAGAAGACGCCTCTCCAGGCTTTCATGTCTCAGGGCTTGAGGGGATGCCGAATTTACAAAAAGGGGGAACTCGAACGCTGTCTCACCGACCTCATTGTCTCACCACTGAAGGCGTCTCGGATCAGACATCATTTCACCTTGGAGGCCGCGAGTACCCAAAACGTTGACGTGCTGAACTATTTCTGCGTGTGTGTGTGTGTGTTGCGTGTGTGTGCTGCGTGCTTGGACAAGCCGTTTCATGCAACGGGGGCTTTCCTTGTCTGACTGGGGAGGCTCCCGTTGCAAAGCACCGCACACCAGCCCTGCTCTGAAAGGGACATAATATAATTACTACCGGGTCGGTTTCCATTGAAAGAAATGTGTTTGTGCAGGACGGAGTCTGTAAACTGGGTTGTCCGGCACGACTTGGATACCGGACTCCGTTTTGGCTCTGATTAGTCATTCCTAATGGGCGCTTCAGTTTCCTGTGGCTGCTCTCTCTCGGGTCCAAGGGTGAGATTGCGTTGCGTGTTTTTTGTATTTTGTTGTTCCCAATTCCTGCACAGTTATTGGTCAGCAATGTGAGGAAGAAACAAAACAAGCGGCACACAAGCGTGATCGAGTGGTCTGAAGACTTTGTAATAAACGCAGAGAGGTGGGGTTTTTGGGCGTATTTAAGATTAGCTGCCATATGGTTTGCCTTGTTCTTAGACAGACTGGTGGAGGAATGGAGGCCATGGCGCCCTCCATTCCTCCACCACTTTGAGAGAAAGAGAAAAGAGAGAATTTAGTCTGAGAGCAATTTTTTTTTTTTTGTACCAGGGCTGTCTTGTTCTTTTCCTCTCCAGCAAAAACAACATGCCGCTGCCAAGTGCAGTGTAAATGGGAGTATACATACAGTGGGAGAGAGGGAAGGAGAAATGGGAGGGTGGAGGGGGGAGTCCGTATTTAAATAATAAAATGCCTCATTGGACAGTGGCTCCACACACCAACTTGTCCTTGGAGAGAATAAATCATGCAGGCGGTGAGGGACGGGTCAGAAGCAGCGTGGAGGTGTGACGGACCCGAAAACTTCATGTTTGTGGTAATTCATATGCGACAGAGCCCCCCCCCCCCTCCCGTCACTGTCTGCATGCAGTGTGTCAAACTCACAAATACTAAACGGATGAATGAAAGCATTGTGAGACAGAAATAGTGTGGGTTATTCAGCAGAGAAGAAAGGCCGCTGCCCGTCAGAAGTGATTCCCTCCCGATGAAGGGGGTGGGGGGGTCGGGTGGGGGGGTTGGGTTTCCACCGCGCTCGACAGTAAACTCCCGCTGTACTCCAACTGTAAAAACACTTTGGGACCGGCCCATAACCAGGGTGGAGTCCATCAGAATGGAGTTACATAACCCTGCTTTTTTTTTTTTCATTAGCTCCTCTCTGACTTTTGTAACGGAGCGAGTCTCCTCAGCCTCGCGAGGAAAGTAGCAACGAACGAGAGGAGAAGGAGAAAAAAAAAAAGAGAGACCCGGTTTGACTTACAATACCCGTCAGCTCGTCGCCCACCAGCAGAGTCAGCTGTTTCCGAACCACCTCACAATGCTCGTCTTTGTTGGTCCCACATGAGAGGGGCTTTGTCCGGTTTCCTGCACAACCTGCGGCCCGATGCTCAAGAGGCAAACGGGGTACAAGGCGGTGATGGGGTCGGGGGCGTCGGTTGGGGGGAAGGGCGGGTCAGACTGATACCAATCTTTTTAAACTTGAACCGGCGGAGAGTCTGCGTTGGTGGACCATCCCATCGGCTCAACATGTGTGGCGGCCGCTGAATGTTGGCGTCGTACGTAACTGCACCTCCCATTCTACTGGCGATTTCACACTTCTCCGGGCCACTTGCTTGAGGCCACGTTCTCCTATTTCTCCCGGCCGTACCTCATTCCTCCCTGATGGCGTTTCTAAAGCGCGCCGGTCAACCTCTCTTTGAAAAAAATAAAAATAAAAAGGCAAAATCCCTTTGGAGATTAAAACTGCTCTATGTCGCTAATTCTTCCTTTCCTCTCCCTCCCGTAGCAGCGGTGGTGGCCGGGTCGGACATGATGCCGGGACAGATCCCAGACCCCTCGCTGGCGGCGGGCTCCCTGCCCTGCCTGGGCCCGCTGGCGGGCATCTCGGCCACCACGCTCACCGACCAGCTCAAGCTGGCCGACTTCCGCCAGCTGGGGACCATGCTGTCCCCGCTGCACTTCCTGGGGAGGCTCGGGAAGAGGCCGCTGGCCATCAAGACCGAGGTGAGGAGGAAGTGAGCAGCAGCGGCGGCGGATGAGGATTGTGTGTTAGAAGAATTAGTGTATACAGTATGTTGGTACGTTACAATCTGTGTCATTTTGCCCCCTCTAGTGCTCACGACGAGATTCACTGTTGAGGTCGCACAGAATAGTTTTTTCTGAGGGCCTTTGTTAGAATTCATGATTAGGGCGAAGAAATTAAATTCTTTTTTGACTCCTGCGGGGTCGCGACCTTCCCGCACAGTCGGTGGGAAGGACCGATCTCTGCCATTACCATTGACGTGTCATTAAGAAAACAAAAATGCCCTCACGTGACGCCCGTTTCTCGCATTAACCACGCAACGCGGCCCACAGATGGACGAGGATGACGACAGGAGGAAACGCAGACGAGAGAAAAACAAGGTCGCTGCGGCACGATGCCGAAACAAAAAGAAGGAACGGACCGACTTCCTCCAAAGGGTGAGTCCATCGCACCGAGGAGTGGGAGCTAACAAACTACACTTTGGCTGATTTTGGCCGACCCGATTCGCAGCCAACGCGAGTCTGGTTCGAACAATTGAGACGAGTGAAAAAGGTGCTGTGAATAACGGGTGCGTCTAGTTTCTAACGATCCGACCTCTGCGCGCAGGAATCGGAGCGCCTGGAGATGGTGAACTGCGACCTGAAGGCCCAGATCGAGGAGCTCCGCCTGGAGAGGCAGCAGCTGATGGTGATGCTCAACCTCCACCGGCCCACCTGCATCGTGCGGACCGACAGCGTCAAAACGCCGGAGAGCGAGGACAACCCGCTGCTGGAGCAGCTGTCCGCCGACGCCGAGTGAAACCAGGAAAAAGAAGGAAAAAAAAGAGAAAGGAACCCAAAAGGGGACACGTAGCCCCCGACCGCCCCCGAAACGGCGGCAACAGGCCTCCGCCTTTTGGAACAATAACCGTAACTGGCGGCACATTTGAAATAAATAAATACAAAAAAAACACACACAAGCGCTGGAGCTCAAGACTTTATCGGACGCTCCGGGCGGAAAAGGTCGAGGGTCGTCCTTAGCACGAGCTGGCTCTGTCCCGTCCGGGAAAACAAGGACACATTGAGTGTCGTCGCTGACGCCCGCCGTGCCTGGTCGTCACTTCAACCATCTCTACACGAAAGGGACCAATGGGATCGGCGGAGGACGAGCGGAAGCGACGCCGAGGGGGAAAAACGCACTGATATCAACGAGGTGCTCTGTTACAAAAGCCACGAGAACTGCGTGGCGTTTTGTTTTTTTTGTAACTGCAACTTTATTTTTCTTCTCTCTATTCGTACGCTAGCCGAACATATACAGGTGTAGAGTTTTTAGGATACGAACACTCAATAAAAGTACACCAGGCCGAGTTCTTGTAATGTTGATTTCTATACTCTGCCCCGACGATGGCAGTAACCGGTTGATCCGATTTGTGGTGACGCTGGCGTCATGAAAAGCACATATACACAAAATGTTTACACCCGTGGTTTTTTGGACTTGTTGTCTGTCCATTATTGTACTGTTTTATACTGCTTTGTATACATAAACATATATGAAATGTTCGTTGATCACTTGACGTGATTTGTCTTTTCTGTCTCTCCGGTTCGGCTGTGAAAACAAGCAGAAATCCCTTGAGATGAGCAGCGTCCGCTCGGCACCTGTACCTGCTGTGTACGACCCTGTTTCCAAGAATAGATTAAATTTTATTTTTTAACTACGAGAGACTGCGAGTCTTGTTTTTTTTTAAATCACAAAATCAGACGGGGGGTCTTTTGTTTGGTGAAATTAGTCACAGTGATCTCAGTGGCTCCTTCCAGTCATAACACTGGAGCTATCAAGGGACAGAAGTTGTGCAATCGTGTTTCTTCAGCTGAGCTACATTGCCAAATACGGGGCTTTCTTTCATTTGCAGAACTCACACCGCGTTCACTTCTTTTCTCGCTGCATTATTGCTACATCTTTATAACGTCTCCTAGGATGTTCTTACTTTTTTCAAAGCTTTAAGAAAGATCTCTCTCCAATAATTATCATTGAATTAGTTGTTGTATTTCAGCTTATAATAATTTCCTTAGTTACTTAAAATATCTTTTACTTTTTAGTCTATATTATATACAAATAGAACGAATTTTATTTTTGGACAGCAGCAAAAGTCAAAAATAATTATGGATTGATCTCATTCAGTTATTATTTGGATGGAGACACAAACAAACCCACGCATCAAAGTTACTTTCTACTATATTATATTTCTACTGTAAACGTCACACTGCGGCGCCATCTAGTGGACCCCTTTGAGAACTGCACGATTTCCAGCCCCATAAATTAACCGATTATCTGTTGAGGCCCTATGAAAACAAAAGTAACGTAATATTTAACACCAGTATATCGTTTGTTTGTTAAAACCTTCGAACGTGTGAACGCCAAACAAACAACCGTTGCTGTCCGTTGGTTAAACCCTCATCAGCAGTGACACAACTCGCTCAGGTAAGCTGCTGGTTTCTCTATTCTGAACAATAAAACAAGTTTAACAGGAAAGCATTTTGAATAAGTATTCGAATTATTTTTAAATCGATCCAATGTAAAAGTACACTCCTTTAGACGTGGGTCTAACCTTAATTAAATCTCACTCAGGGAGGGTAACAGCAAATTAGCTAACTGCTAACGCTAGCAAAAACAACAACAACAACCCAGCAGTTTCTAACGGTCGTGTTCGCACAAATGGCGCGTCATCAACTCTTTTTCAGTTTAGACCTTCTTCTACTTCGGAAAGCCTTTCGGTAAAAGCTCACCTGTCGCGGTGCGGACACAGGTGATCATTCTCCGGGTCTTGTGAAGCACGATGGATCCCCGTGATGCGGAGGAGCGGCCGACCCGAGGTCAAGAGGTCGACAGTGGGGATGAAACGGACAGTAAGTTGACAAATGGACGCCTAGCGCCTCCCACCCCATTCCCCCCGTTTCTGTATATTCCTCCTTCCTTCCAGATGGCACCGGTCAGAAACACCGCTCGCCCCCCGCAGAGTGGTACCTGGAGGCCTGTCGGTGGACGGGCTGCGCCCCGGTGTCCTCCTACCTCCGTCAGCTGGGTGAAGCCAACCTCGACCTGAACCACTACGGCGTAGGACGCCTCGGAGCCAAAGCCCTGGCCGTATCTCTGCGAGTATGAAAGTCCCTTCATCCGTGCACACTCGGGATGGGCGCGGGTTGGTTGATGCGATTTACTTTGGGTGGAGTGTTTTGTTCCCACTGTAGATGTCGACGGAGAGAAAACACGTGTGTTATTTGCATGTTTTAGAGGGACAACGCCGTCACCAACCTGGAGCTTGAGGACAACGTGCTTCAGGCCGAGGGGACGCGCTATCTGACGGAGATGCTTCAAATAAACGAAAGCATCGAGAGTCTAGTAATTGTTCTGAAAAATCAGCCCGGTGCTTGTCTGCACAGAACTGCGGAAGACAAATGATTTGATTTTTTATTTGATTTATATCGGGGCTTATGTTGTCTCAATGTCTCCATGTCAGAATCTTTCCAACAACCAGCTGCACCTTGAAGGAGCACAGATCATCTCCAAAATGCTATCAATTACCTGCAACATAACAACCCTAAAGCTCTCAGGTGATTGGCAAAGTCTTTTCCCAGGTGAACATATTTGTGTGTGCACCTCTGCAATTAGTGAGTTTTTATTTTTAACGTGTACTTTTCTTCATGCAGGAAATCATTTTGACGATTCTGCTGCTAAATACTTGGCCGATGCGTTGAAGGTTATTTCAAAGAATGATCAAATAACATTTGAGTCGTGATGAAAATGCGCGTTAAATTTCCTTTTTTCTTCTTTAATTCTTAGGTTGACTATATAGTCAAAGAGCTGGATCTCAGTCACAACAACATCTTTGATGCAGGAGGAGAACACCTGGGTCACATGTTGGGTACAGCAGCTCACATTGTATTAGGAGATCAAATCCCATCTTTCAGAAGAGGAGAAGGGTTAACACCCATTGCCACCAAAGGCTCGTTTTTGGTTCTCGTTATTTCAACACTTGCTGGGTCGTTGTCCGTCCCATATTTACACAAAGACGTGGTTCCATCCATCGTTTCTAACGTCCGTGGGTCCATTTGTGTCGATGGCAAAATCCTCACTTTGTTTAAATTCACGTTAGCAGCCGAGCCACTAAATAACACCACATAGTTCTATCATCGGCCTGTCCCAAGGAATCCCAAATGTTATATCTAGCAGCCAAAGGATGTATACTGTATGTACTGTATGAGTCGTTTCTTTGTCCTCCCTAAAAAGCCTCCAATGCGGGTATACGAGTGCTAGATTTGACCTGGAACCACCTCGGTACGCGTACCGCCGCGGCTTTGGGGGCTGCACTGAAGGTGATAAGCGCCACTCACCTTTCTAAACATTTCCCACCCCGGCCTTTTGACGCTCAACCGCTCCCTTTTCCTCAGGTGAACTGGACCCTGCAACAGCTCCAGCTGGCGTGGAACGGTCTTGGACCTGCCGGGGCGCAGTCGCTGGGTGAAGCGCTGGAGCAAAACAGCACGCTGGTGCTGCTGGACCTCAGCAGGAACCTCGTCGACGACCGGGCGGCGGCGCTCCTCGGCCAGGGCCTCGCCACCAACGCCGCCCTCGGGGTCCTCCGGGTGAGCGCGCGCGCGAAGGGGCCGGATCGAGTCGGCATCGCCGCGATCCGGGCGCCTTTCAAAAACGCGCGGTTCTGCGTCTGTGCGTTCTGCCCAGCTGTCCCGTAACCCGCTGACGACCATCGGAGCGCGGTCGCTGCTCCGGGCCGTGACGGAAAACCCCAACTCAGCCCTGAAGGAGATGGACGTTTCTGTTAAGTGCAGAAAAACTATTTTTCAACCTCTGTGTGTGATGAAGAATGAGTACGAAGCTTGTCTGTATGTCGACGTGTGACTGTTACGTCTGACTGCACTGCTGTTTATACACTCTGATCGTGTGTGTGTGTGTGTGTGTGTGTCATGCAGACAGTTTTTGTTTGCGAGACCTTTGTGGAGCTTTTGGAAGAAGCCCGTCAGAGGCGTCCCGGTCTGGATGTTCGGCACAGCGTCATGAGCTCCGTCACCAGGAACATATCAGCCCTCCGGATCTTTCACGTAAGGGAAACATGTGGAAACAGATACGCTTACAACTGGGTTTACGACGGGGCGAAAAAGCTGTAAATCATCCTAAAAAAGGGATATCCAGACACACACGTGTACTCGTGAAACGGTACACGTGGGTCATTCGGTTTCTTCCTCCAGAAATTCTTCAAAGAGCGAAATGAGAGCATCATGGACTTCTTCCGAAGTTTGGATGAAAAGGGAACCAAAAAAGTGCCCACCAGTGTTTTCAGGAAGGCCGTGAAGGTCAGGCTAACCAGCTCTCACACCCACGGGAACAACGTCGCACATTCACACATCAACTAGTACCACGAATCCATCACGCAGAAGCGCTTTGTTGGCCTAAAGCAGTCTGACACGTTGTCATGCACGCAGGAAGCCAACATACCTCTGGACCGGCGGCAGATTGAGTGGTTGATCAAGAAGTTTGATGAGAAGTGCACATGCAGCATCGTCTACAGGTCAGTCTCAGTAATACTAATAATATATATTATTTTTTAAACTCAGTAATAACAAAGATATATATTTTAAGGGAAAAAAGAATAAACAGATTTAAGTTAAAGATATTAGTTTTAAAGGGAAAAAAAAACAATCAAATATTAATTTGCTGAAATTTTGAAACTTGAATGCATTTTGGATTTCATTGGTTGAAGTGGGACATTTTTTTTTGTTTCTTTTTCAAACGAAACTCCCTCTTTAGTGCATAAGCTGCTCAGTTATCATAGAGATGCTTTATTAAATGTATTATTTGAGTGAAATTACTTCGATTCTTCGCAGCTAAGATCTTGTGAACACCGTTCTTTGTTGCAGTCAGTTCGCTGAGCCGTCGTAGGTGCAGAGACTCACAACACGTCTTTAATTTGAATAAATAAAAAAATAAAAAATGACGTCTCTTATTTGATTTTCTTTCTCATGCGCTCGCAGTGCTCCTCATGTGCCTTACAACTCACATCGTGGGGCGATTTCACATTCCTGTCAAATAATCATTGCCGAATTAGAGGCGCTCAAAAGGAGGTTTAACTGACATCACAAACCCGATGGAAATGTGCACCGTTGACAGGTGTCTCCTAATAATGTACTGACCCCCCCCCTCCCCGGTGGAAGGAGAGGGGAGGGGGGGGGGGGTGTCAGTCCTTGGCTCAGCCCAATTCTGTCCGGCATGAATACTTGAACCTCTGACACCAACCAGCTGCACCCACCTGAGCGCCGCCAGCTGTGTCTGCGGCTGGGCCACGGGGTCCTCCGCCTCATTCTCTCCATCCCCAAAATAATCTTGTGGTATGACAACAGAACAAGAGGAGGAAGAAAGAGCGAGCTGGCGCCCGTATCAAAAGGAGCGAGAGCGGGAAAAGAATGGGGCCAGATGCGAGCTGGTTGTTCGGCCACACCGATCGCTCTCAATGGAACGGCAGCGTTATGAATATGCATCACTTGTGCGGGGTTCATTAAGGGAGGGGGGGAGTTGTCTCAAGGTGTGACATCCCAGAGTGCAGTTTGTTTCCATCCGGTGGTTCACCAGAGAGGAGCAGACGAGAGGACGCGGCGTCTCTCCGGCGCATCGGCTCGGGGTGTAATGGGTTTGGGACACGGGACATCCGTGTTGAAGTGACACCCCGTTTGAATAATATACAATTATCAGCTTGTTTGTGTGGAAATAACTTAAAGATAGAAACATCACTTATGTTTCACCTGTAGTCACAGATTTCGTTCTTGTTTTATATTATTTCACCCCCAAAATTCAATCATTTATATCTAAAGTGCATCTTCCCCCACGTGGCGCCCGGCCTTGTCTTCTCCTTTAGATCGAACACACAGCTCAGTCAGTGTTTGTCTCAACTTCATCTCCGCATGCAGAGTTTCTTCCGTCTCATCGTTGTTTCATCACTTTGGTCACCCACTGAAAATATCTTTTGTTAAATCAGCCGAATAGTTGCAAGATAACATCTGCCGCGCTAAAACACGGAGGGTCGGTTATCTGCTCGTGAGCCACATAAACTAAAGAGTGAAACCGCTCAGCAGCATTTGTTGCTCGAATGCTGTTCCGATTTATTTGTCCACGACTGCATTCGTGGGGGACGAGCACAGAATTTGAGTGTGTGCGTACGACCACAAGTGGATGTTCTAATTAGGCCGTACATGCGTACAAGGCTTGTTCGTTAGGACGTGTGAAGATGTTCCACTGAATGGAGAGTAGATAGAAGCCTTTACTCTTTGGCATGAGCTACTCAAGTGCAAATGGACAATTTTGCTTATAATATTAATTAATATTAGAATCCCCTTAAACTAAAAGTAGATTTTACCACTGGACTGATATACACAATTATTTCCATAAAATGTATATAATTGGCTATTTACAAGAAAGAAAAAGAATAACAGAATAATTTAGGTAAATTATCCCTGTGATGTGGCTTAATGAAAACAAACAGCGAGCTGCCAATTTCTAATGGGCCATCTTTCATGTGAATGGACACAAAGACTTAAAACATCTTATTGAGCGGTGCAATTGCAAATCTGGCCAAATTTTGAAGAAGCAAACAATAAACCTGCCAACAGACCCTTCAGACATCTATGCACCCCCTGGCACAGGCGGCCCATTAACATGAACTCAAAAGCGATAATGGAATCTTGAGCGGTAATAAAGTAAATAATTAAATAAAAAAGGAACCCTTGTATCATTGTTTGCTGCATTCAGGCCCATTAGGACCTCCAGTATTCTCATGGTAATTAATGTTTGGGGAGGGGAGGGTTTTTTTTTGTGGTCTCATAATGAATTCTGTGTTTTTTCCCTCCAAACAGTGTTGCTCAGACATTTGTGTAGGTGCTGGCAGAGAAACAAAGACGTACATTAGGACCCTTTGTTTCTCCCCCCCGTGATTATTAAAGTAAACAGAAACACTGAAGGGGGAGTCGCACACAGCTGCACGCACTCCAGCCAGTGTTTGTGAAGTGGGAGAAAAGGGCCAAGCAACCCTCAAGACTTTGTCAGAGACGATCTCATTACCGGGAGCTTCTGGAGGGGCCCCGAGCGGTGGGCCGGGTAACGAGGCTTTGAAGACCGGCCTTCGGCGCAGAATTCATCCGCAGCAGAGAATTCGTGGGGGTTTAAACAGATTTGGCACGAGATCAAATGCTTCAGCCAAAGACCGACGGTGAAGAGCTTCGCCGCCTCAGCGCCGCGCTTTCATCGTGGCATCGCCGTCGTGTTCCGAGAGGGGGGGGCGACTCGAGGTGAAATGTTTGCGTGAAGTAAATGTGCAAGACAAATGTCAGTACAGAAAGCTTTGAGATGTTTAATGCTTAAAATGGTTTCTTTAATAGATGCAAGTAATATATATAGCAAGGAAAATCTCAACATAAAACCCTGCAGCCAACTTGTTTGTTTTGAACATAATTCCCGACATATTGAAAAGAAAACACGGTTCGGTGAGTCGTAGTTTGTGAAGTCCTGGTTGTGTTTTACTTAAATCTCGCAGTGGTTTGATCAACATTTGCTCAACATGACACGGATGAATATGACTGGTGACACACACACACAAAAACCTGCTGCTCCAGTTACCGAGTCCTTCTTACACACCTCTTTGTAACAACTAGAATCAGGAGATGGCTTCAATCCTGCGTTAACCGTTATCCTGGCTGTGGGGAAATGAGCTAACCAGCGAGTCAAATGCCGCTTGGGAAAAGCTGTTTATTTTCCTGATGACACAAAAAGGACAAGGATGCAACGAGTGTTTGTCTACGGCCTCACACTTTCATCTGAAGAGACGAAGGTGTTATCAACTTTTTAAACCCGTGTACCGTTTTTTTTTTTTTGTCTCAATACGCGTAAAATAAATGCGACTTGTCTCGTTTCTACATTCAAATGCAGCAAAAACGAAGCCCGATGGACGACCGGGGATCTTTTTTTCCCTTTGTCATGTAGCCAACGGCCCACCTTAAGTGCCTCCTCTACGAGGGAACTTTTTAAAAGCGACAGCGATATATTTTGTACGACTTGTGCGTGTTTTGCGACATGGAGTTCATCGTATGCAGCGTTGAGTGAGAGTGACGCGGTGGTGGAAACATCACATGTCCAGGAGCAGCACGCGGGGATCTTCCACCACCGCCTTGATCTTGCGAAGGAAAGTGACCGCTTCTCTGCCGTCGACGAGTCGGTGGTCGTAGGTCAGCGCCACGTACATCATGGGCCGGATCTCAACCTGCCGAGGCAAAGAGAGAAAGTTTGGAATGGAATCAAATCCGTGGAAGGTTTGTGTGATCGATGCGCGTCTGGGCGGTGAGACTTCTCGTCCTGCTGCTGCTTTGTCCCGCACAACTTTTTGTTTTTAATTTCATGTGGTGGTTTATCTTTTAAAAACAAATTCACGGTTCATCTGAACTTTTATAAATCAGCATCACCTTTGCTAACCCAGGGTGCACCCGATTCACTCCTCACTGTTTCAACAGTCATGTGGTTATTTCTCAACAAAACAGCGGTTCCCTCTGCGTCCGTGCACAGGTGATGCTCACCTTGCCGTCGATGGCCACAGGCCGGTCGAAGATGCCGTGCATGCCCAGAATGGCGGACTGCGGGGGGTTGATGATGGGTGTGCCGAACATGGAGCCGAACACGCCCCCGTTGCTGATGGTGAAGGTGCCTCCGTCCATATCTTCAACAGCGAGCTCGTTGTTACGAGCCTGAGACACATGACACAAATTGGTAAATTAAATAAGATACCGGTTTATTCATTAATAAATTAAACCTATTGCATCAGGATTTTTTTTAATTTATTTTTTACCTTTTCTCCCAATGCGTTGATGGTTTTCTCAATGTCAGCAAAGTTCATGGTCTCAACGTTACGGATCACCGGGACAACAAGCCCCTAAATAACAAAAACATGTTTTTCAGATCCATTCGAGGTTACAATAAGAATCAGTATTTAATGTCAGAATGTACGGTTTTCATAGAGAGCAAAAGTCGTACCTTGGGAGTCGCCACGGCGACGCTGATGTCTACGTAATCCCTGTAGACAATCTCTTTGGTTGTATCATCAATAACTGCAGAAAAAACATGTGGAATAATGTTAGAAAAAAAAAAGAATATTCATAGACAAAAAAAACCCTAAAATACTGGCTGTGCCAAGTGAGAGAAAAGCGTGGACGTGTCACCGGCGTTGACGGCAGGTTGTTCGGTCAGAGCGTGAGCAGCAGCCCTCACGAATGCTGACATGAAACCCAGTTTGATGTTGTGCTTCTTTAAGAAAGCATCCTTATGGATTTTCCTCATGTCCTGAATGTTGCTGAAGCATAATTGAGAAGAATGTGTTTAGTGAGTCACCGATGAGTCAACACTGTAAAGCCCAGTGGAAAACATCTGGCCAGGAGGCGCTCACCTCATGTCCACCTCATTGAAGGTGGTCAACATGGCGCAGGTGGTCTGAGCCTCCTTCAGCCTCTGGGCGATCCTCAGCCTCATCCGGTTCATCTTCACCTGGACAGAAGGAGACTCAACCTCAGTGTTTCCAACACGGATGTGATAAAAACAAACTAAACATGTGGATAAAGCCTAACGAGTGAATGCTCAGCAGGTGTGTGTTACCCGGTTTTCTCCTCTTCCCGCTGATGTCAGAGGAGCCGCCGCTGGAGGTGCAGCCACGGGCTTGACGGCGGAAACTTGACGACGGAGAGACAAAGGTGACAATAAGGGGCGGCGGCCTGCTCGGATGCATCCTGCACAACGCCATGAAATAAATGCTTTCAGCGGAATGTAGATTTACATGATCGGGAAGGAAAACACACCCTGTTTGACTGGTGCGGCCTGCGGTGGCACTGGAGGCATCGCAGCGGGTGCTGAAGCTGGAGGTGGAGGTTGCGGAGCGGCCGCCGGTGCCTCTGCTGCTGGTGACGGAGCAGCTTTGGCAGAAACAGCTAAGGAAACACAAGCCAAGAAAGACAGATGCAGTCTGTGATTCACAACATACATGTTTGGCCAAGATGTGGATTATTGCTGGGATTGCTCAATCCATTTTATGAAGCAGCAGATTGTCAGCAGCATCTGCAACGCAGACCTAAAGTGGTCATTTAGAATTCACAGCACACTGGGGGGAGGGGGAGGTGGTGCTGACTGAGCTCACCTCCTTTCCGGAGTTTAAAAAGGGGCGTCCCTCCTTCTACCTTTCCTCCATCAGGCACCAACAGTTCTTCAATTACACCAGCTGCTGGAGCAGGGACTTGTACAGACGTCTGAAAGAGCACACGCAAAACACACAAATGTTTTCTTTCGGTTTGAACAAAACTTGATGATTTTAGGGACTGAGGGCCTTTGTTCACACCTTGTCCGTCTCGATTTCACACACCACTTCATCTTCAGTCACTGAGTCGCCTACGGCTGGAACATAATCGATGACAGAGCTTGGTTTACTCATCATTACGTTCAGCTAATTGGTAATTCAACAACATTTTAGCAAAGATACGGTTGACTTGGACCGACCTTTTTCCCACCTCACGTCCCCCTCTGAAACGGATTCTGCAAACGCAGGCGTTTTGACTGTGACGACATCCTCCCCTGCAAAAAAAACAAAAGCAACGGTTGCTTTAACTGATCCACAGAACCCTCGTCTTCGTTCCTTACTGCAGAGAATTGATTCAGTGCATACTGTGGACAGTAGATGTCTTGAAGTATCTTATGTGGGGGTCATTTGCTGAGGATCCAAATTCACATCTAAATAGCAAGACAAAAAAACCCAAAACATTAGTATTTTACTTGACAAATATAAGTTGTACAAACCAATCCATACTGGTAAATATTCTACACATAGAATGGATTTACCTGAATTAAATAGACTGATGTTACACAGACAATGCATCATTGTGCTGAAGAGGTTTTAAATCTGGTGGGAGGGAGAACTTACGGGGGAGAATTCCTGTAAACTAGCTGGCTGCCCACAGTGAGGCCTTAAGAGGAAAAAAAGAAAAGAAAAATCAACAACAACAATTTTTTTCTCCCGAGGACGCGACATCAGAGGGCTCCTAAATCATCTCAGACATCCAACGAGCAGCACTTATCCTGCTTTGGATGAAGCTTGTTTATGCATAATTATTAAAATCAGTTTCAGATGTTGCATTAAGGATGAGGTTTTCAAACCAAACAGTCCAAACGCACACTCACCCGAAACACTTTGTCGGACCAGCACATTATTTGCCTGAAGGAAAGACAAAAAAAGGGGGGAAAAAAAACTTTTATATCCATCTCCTTGAATAAGCGTGTCAGTTTGTGAATATATAACGGTTCTAAAATCCCTTTATGGTGCCAGCGTTTAGATTCCTGTGTGATTTTGATTAGATACCTTCTCCACTTCACAAAACTAAAACCGCCTGGGTGGAGTCATCTGGGTTCTGACTCACTGACCAGCTGCTCATGGAAACAACACAACACCGAACCACCAAAATACTTAGTTTATTCGGCCTTTTCTGAGGTTTTTCAATCTATCCTTTGCCAAAAAAACAAAAAAAACAACTGTTTCCCAAGGTGTTCTTTAAAAGAAAGTTAATCTCCCTTCAATAATCCTTATCTTGATGGGTGAAACAATTAGTGGACCCGTCGATGAAGATGTCAATAAGGAACGTTTATTTCCAAAATATGAATTAGTTTACGTACATTTGTTTTACGTCAACATACAATCCAGTGAACCAAAAATAAAAATATCAGCTGCCTGCTTGAAGTTCAAATGGACCCCGGCAACACGGACGAGTCAGTTCCCGCTGTCGGGCTTACGTTTCGGCTTCAGCTTAAAGGCGCCGAGGAGGAGACAGCTGGAAGCACACGCGTGTCAAACACGACCCGCGCTATTTCTGTCCACGCGCGTCACAGCCCCGCAAACACCGACACATGCTAACGTTAGCCTGGCTAAAGTTAACGGTGCAACGTTCAGTCAAACACATTGACGAGGACAGACGACAACGACATGGCTTCCGGGGAGGGCACACAGCCCCCCCCGCCCCTTTTATTTACTGTTATTGGGACACTGTGGTCCTCTTCTCAAAGCGAAGCCGCCTGTCCGTGTCCGCCCTCGGTCACCCGGGTGGAGGCCCGCGGCTGCGCGAGCTACCTAGCTAGCTAGCTGACCTCAGCTAGCTAACGTCAGCAGCGTGGGTTCCGACCTACCTGGCTCGCCGCTGACAGACAACGACCGAGCGTCCGGTACGCACACCTGGATCGCGATAACATAGCAGCGCGCGCCCCCGACTGAGGATCGATCTGACAGTTGAAGGAGCGGTACGGAAGCTCGCTAGGCAGCGGGAGGGCGTCACGGGAGGTGGGACGAACCACTGCGGCTCACCGGGAGGGGGGGGGATTTTTGGTGTGTGTGGGGGGGGGGGGGGGGGGGGGGCGCTTCTGTAGCGACCATATATATCTATGGTAGCAACTGGTACTGGGTACAAACCTATATGGACACCGCGAACCAGAACCTGAACAGCATCGTGAATAGGGCGAAATAAAAGTTAACGCTGTCACGTGCAGGTAGAAGGACTGTACCATTCCCTGTATTAAGTAGACGTCTACACTTTTAATATAATTTAGAATCAATTCCACAATCAGCATCCATGGCATAACATTAATAAAGCTTACAGTGAATCTCCATATCGTCCGTTAAGAGTGAGTTTCCAGTGGATTTAAATGACCTGTTGTTGTGTGCAGGTAGGATGGGATAGGTTCGCACATCTGACCACACCCCCTTTTTCTCATGGGGGGCTCTCAGCTCGACCTCTACAAATACTCCCTCAAACCATCCTTCCTCCTGCGAGCTCCAGACCTGCAGCCTCCTCGAGACATTTTTTTTAGAAGCAACAGGTGGGTCATATTCTTATATCCTAAGCTACACATTTTACTTTCATATTAGACTAGAATATAAGATGTTTACCTTTGACTTACTAACATTTTAACACAGCCGATCAAAAAAATGCAATGCCAGTATACATGTTTAAAATATCTTTATTTGCACAATGTGTATGAATAGTATACCAATTCTGAATACACGTTCCAATTGAATTGAACTCAACTTTTGACTAGTATATAATTTATTTGCAAAGCAATTAAGAGTCTTTATTCGTTATTCTGACATTTTCCAGGAGCCAATTTTAATTTTCATTGTTTTACAAAAGTTGCCTTACTATTTTTTTTAATGTTATCTCGCCCAACAAGCATGAACCCAAGTGTTTGGAGCAGAGTCACGTATCCTTCCAGCAGCTTTTGCGTGGACGGCTTCCCCGCGCGTCACGTCTCCTCTTTCCAACTGGACACCGTGCGCCTCAATTCCGAGGTCTCCGGTCTCTCGGAGTCCTCACACAAAGACAGCGAGGACATACGAATGCCACCGCAGGGTGCTCTTGTTACAGACGACACCGCTGGACATTTACCCGCGAGAAAGCGCGCGCACCACGAGTGGAACTCCAACGGTGGCCGTCGAGCAAAGCGCGCCCGAGTGGAAAACATCATCAAGGGCATGAGCGGCTCTCCGGGTGCGCGCTGCGCAGGCGACGCGACGAGTCGGGACCGGAAGCCAGACGGCGTGCGGGAAAACGAGAGGATTGGACCTGGCGGTGAGATGACATGCGAGCACCCGGAGCATCAGCATCAGCACCTCAGACAGCTCAGAACCGGGCTGAGCCGCGTGGGTGCGCGCCCCACCCGGAGGAACCACTCTCCCGAGTCCTCTCCGACGGTCACAGATTGGCCCGGCGAGTTCCAGGGCAGCTCGGGTCAAACGCATCAAGGGCGGAAGAAGGTGAAGCTGATGGACTACTTTCAGTCGAAGCCCGACAGGATAAAACTGATGGCGGACTTGTTGAAGTACGAACTGGGCCGAGCGGTCAGCAGGAGCGTGGACTCGATTTTTAAAAGCGCGCCAGTTCCGCGGACCTCTCCGGACGACGAGGAGGGAGTCGAGACCGACGCGTCCCTTCGGCCACCGGTCGGTGAACATGAGATGCCGGATGTGCAAACCGAAGCCCTGTCTCTGGTCGTGCAAAAGCTCCCGCGTGGCCCCGAGCCGCCGGTCCCCATCGGCGGCTCGGCTCTGCGTAAAGTTGGCACCCGGCGCGCCCTCGGGTGCGCGTGGGAGGAACGCACCGAAGGGCCTCGGGCAAAGTGCGAGACGTTCGACGCGCGTTGGAGGTCGGTCAAAGTGAGGTCGAAGGTCAACTCCAGATCCGTCAGAAGCCCCGAGAGGCGCGCTGGGTCGACGGGTGACGTGCTGTTGGAAAGCCCGAAAGCTCACGTCAAAAGTGAGCCCGATGGCCTGAGGAACAACCTGTACGTGCTCAATGTATCCTTTGAAGGGTTTTCATCTGGAAGGGGTCCAATAGATCTTTTGTGTTTTTCTTGTGGCTCAAAGAAAAATCATTTTAAAATGAAGACAAGAAATGACAACTCCCTTGTGCTTGAACCCCAAATGACCAAATTACAACTCATTATGAGGCTGTATGTCCAAGTAGTAGAAGTAGTAGTAGAAATCACTACAGCTCAACGTATCTGTCCTTGTTACCAGGACAGGAGTCGGACCGTCTCCAATGTGTGTGTGTTCGTATGTGTGTGTCGGCCTTAACACTGATCCCTTTTAGGAAGGTCTGACCACGAACCATCTGAAGAAAGCAAAGCACATGTTCTTCTACACCCGCTACCCAAGCTCACTGGTACTGAAGATGTGTTTCTACGATGTGCAGGTGAGATGTTGCACCACATCTTTGCCATTCTAATACATTATATTTACAAAATTGAATAACTGTCAAAAATGCAGCTGTATAGCAATTCTAATATTGGAAAAATCTCTGTATTTTGCTTTGAAAATCTGCAACCTAAATCAGTCTGCTGTTGTTTGTTTGCATGTTTTATGGTTCCAATTAAGTTCATCCTTTCAAAATGCATCTGTGACCACAGAAGAAACAATTCCAGACGAGTTCATGTTTTTGTCTTTTTATTAGTCAATATCATCGAGCAATCAGATCAGGATTAAGAACTTTACGCATTTCTGTGAAACCCAAAACATAAAAAAACAAGATAAAATAGTTGCTTCATGTCTTTATGTTCTTAATATGGTAAAAAAAAAAGTCTCTTTCGCCCCCTCATAAAGAAAAAAGGGCCACCAACACATCAAATTGCACGTTGATCATCCCACTTACCCGTCCCTCCGTCCCCAGTTCACGCGCTGCATCACCTCTCAGCTCATCAAGTGGTTCAGCAACTTCCGCGAGTTCTACTACATCCAGATGGAGAAGTTCGCCCGGCACGCTGTGGCCGCGGTGGCCGACGTGAGGAGTCTGACTGTGGGGAGAGAATCAGAACTGTTCAGAGCTCTCAACGTGCACTACAACAAAGCCAACGACTTCCAGGTAAAACGCGTGG
Source organism: Gasterosteus aculeatus (assembly GCF_964276395.1). Lineage (NCBI taxonomy): Eukaryota > Metazoa > Chordata > Actinopteri > Perciformes > Gasterosteidae > Gasterosteus > Gasterosteus aculeatus. Next base: position 11,054,364 of record NC_135706.1, read on the forward strand.
GAAACTTTTTTTTTTAAAGTCTTACTGGGGCTGATGTGCCGCTCTCATCACGGCGTCTAAAAGAGGAATCAGGCTTTCAGATCGTAAGTGTAGGACATCTAAAGATATCCTGCTGAGGATATCTTTACTTGAATCGTGGTGGTTATTCAATTATTTCACTTTCAACTGGTGATTAATATACACACACGTAAATATCAGTACGAGGAAGCTATGAGCTATGACCTCATGGAGCCACTAACGTGCGGTTAAGTCCCACGTTGTGAACACCGGGCAGAACATGGACACAATTTATTCATATGCAGTCTACATGCTGTGATTAAAGGATTATGTGTCACTATTCTCAGTTTTGTCTGTAATCTAGGAACTAAATCATAGTTAAAATGTTCTTACTACTATCCGATAAAACACCGCTGCCAGAAACACCAATTTGGAATTTCCGAATTTATAGGAGTGAATTCCACCACGATGAACATAACCCACGTAAAGAGACTTAAGGGCTGCCATGCTTAAGGAGCATTCGGTTTGCTTCTTCAGAGCCTATTTTGCATCTTTTCTGGTGCGAACAAATGAGTGTGCTTCTTTCCCTTTAATGCACCCGTTTAGCAACGATTCACTGTAACACAGATCTTAAAATGTTGATGGGTTTCTGCAGCGTTCCCCGTGTTCAATTTAAGACCTTTTGTTTTAATACCCCTCAGAAAACAATGGAATACCAGGTTCATAATAATACTGGTGAGTGTATGAAGCGTGACGGAAAGGACAATGTGGCTGAGAATGATTTAGTATCAACTTTTATAGCTCAATAGTCCCCACCAGCATGGAACTAGATTTGCTACAATTTACTCCTATTTGAATTGGTTGCAGATGAACTGTAAAAATATAAAAGGATTAGATAACCACATCAAAAAAACCTTTTGAAATAGAAACATTGATTACACAATCTGAAGCATTTCAGACTTCAGGTTAAACAAATGAACACAATGCAGACATTCAAAAGCCACAAGTTAGCCGTCATTGATTTGGCTGTTAGTTTTCTATTTATTCATTTCCTACTGTGGAAACCGGTTACACACATGAACACTGCCGGCACCGATGTCGAGTGCGACGGCTGAACCAGTCAAAGATTCTGCAGCTTTGAGAAGTTGTGGCGCTAAGAACTAAAAATTGACCTTGAGTTGTTGAGAGAAAAAGCTCTCAACAAACTAAGATATTCAAACATAGAATATTTCAAATGGAAAGAGTTCATCCTCCGAGGAGCACAAGTGTAAACAAGACTTCATGGTGGATTTAGTGATCAGATCTTTATACATTGTGGCCTAAATACTGGTGAGACAAGCGCTCACAGGGTGTTTTTATATCGAGGCACTTGGCAAACTCAATTGAAATGAGTGCAATCACAGTAACTTCTTTCCCCCACGCACATGTGCTTAAATTCAGCTTACATTTCTATTTAAATTCAACAATGAAATTTGAATCATTAGTGGCATTGTCATACATTAACGTGAAAATGGAAAAGCAGTTTGACAACTTATGAAAAATTTAAATCAATTATTCCATGTTAATTGCAATAGTCTCCAAAATGATCTGAAAATGCTGAAGTAAGTCAGTGTACATATTATTTTAATATTTGAAATAACGTTATTGAATATTTTTATCCATAAAGCGGTTTGGATTTCTTTCCATTTTCTTAGTCAGAGGATGCCAGTAGTGAACACAAATAATTCATAATTGAATTTTAATTTAACAATCCACTCAAGTATGTGAGAAACTGAAATTACTTTGACACTCATTTTAATTTAACCCTTTCTTAATCACGATTTAAAAATTCTCAAGTAGTCAACAATCATATTCATTCTTCCAGAACAAGATATTAACTCATTGACTGAACTGAGATTGGTTATGATTCAACAATGTTAGTTCCAACGCACAATTGTGAAGGCATTTGGTAATATACAACACAAACTGGGATTTACATTAAAGCAAAATCCACACAACTTTTTTCTTTGTTAATTAACTGCAACGCTTCTGTCAGGTTTTGACCCGTTACTTACCTTGATTTTTTCCAAGCCTGATTCTAAATATGACAGTTTGTGTGAAAAAGCCCTTTAACATTTGCAATCTTCTCCTGTGCATTCACAGGTCCCTGACAGGTTCTTGGAGGTTGCAGAGATCACATTGAGGGAATTTTACGTCGCCATTTCGATGGGAAAAGATCGTGATCCTTCTTGGAAGAAACCGATCTACAAAGTGATCTGTAAACTGGACAGCGACGTAGCCGCCGAATTCAAAAGTCACCCCTCAGGATGAGCACCAACCAAGACGCCATCGCGGTTACCGTCGCAGTGACGACTTACTCGCGCTCTGAAGAGCAAACGCTTTGGTTTCTAACGAAGCCCAGGAAATTTGGGAAGATCCAATCTACACACACGGCAGACTGATGTCTGAGTTTATTGTATGAGCTGCTGCAGCAGGAAGTCGCTTGACAGCATTTTTATTTTGCTTAAATCAACCATATTATACAGCAGTAGCAGTTTGTATCGTACCGAATGTGAAACTATTTAATTGGAGATTATCTTCAACACAGCAACATATTTTCAGTTTTTTTTTTGAGAAGCAAGTTACTTTATCAAGCAGAAGAAAAAAAAGTCAACACACCAGGAGAAGAAAAATGATTTAATATTTAACATGTGTATGTACAGGATAAAATGTAAATGATTTCTCATCCGCTGCTTGCAAACGGCCTCAGTTCCATACTCACCACGTAGATCCGTCCCTCCGCTTTCTAAAGGGCTCGGCTGTTCAAACATGGTCTTCTTCAGTGGATCCGCGAGATCGCTCACAATTTAGGATCCCTGTCTTCAGAAACTTCCGCAACCGGGTTTGTGATCCGTTATGAAAATTCTCATGGGAGTGAAATTCTGGAGGATTCGCTTCAAAAGTGCAAAGCGCAAATGTAAAATGTGGCATAAAAAATGGACACATCTGAACTGGATTTGTTTTTTTTTTTCTGTGAATATGAAGAGTGCACATGGGCATTTGACTACACATTAAAGGTGGCCTCTGTATGAAGACATGATGAGGAGAAGCTGTCGGCGCAGACATCCTCTCAGCTTGTTTCAGGTTTAAATATTATGGTGAATTGTGAGCTTTAATAATGTGCATTAGCTGAGATCAGCTGAGTTTGATGTGTTACAGGTAACGTATGTATGTCTTTGAATGTGAACATGTTAAAACAATGGCAAAATATTCTAATCAAATGAGATATTAAAATAAAATACTATTCTGCTCATGAAAAAAGACAATGTGGCCAACCTGGCTTTAACCAGTTGACGCCCAATGTTCCCGTCTGTACGCTGTTGTGTTTGACAGCCTCAAGGTTCTGGAATATGATTTAAAAAGGAGACTTAAAACGGTTAAAAACCCAGTCAGGGGCTTTTCAGCCCTACAATCATGCACTCACATTACATTTCATCTCCCCCCAAAGACACGTACATTAGCAACTTTTTGTGTAATATGACCTCATAGGAATGTGAACATACATAAAGAGACAAACCCGATAACAACCAGTCTTAAAAAACGTCCCTGAGGTCTGACCAAGCGATGCCAGGCGGATTTCAATTGAAAGTTATTCATAAGCCCTGCAGATTCTTTTCCAGCACATTCTGCTACCTGTCGTTAATCGAGCCCTCATGCAAGAAATACTCCCCGAGTTAGTGATTTTGTGAATGTTTTATTGTGTTTTTTCAAGTATACATGGATCCAAGAAAACATTCCTACAGGTAAACGGCACAGAAAGCATGAAGAGTAAAAAAACAGCAGGAATCATGGCTGAATACCAAATACATAACCGGAAGAAGCACACAGTTGTAACCTACAAATTGATCAGAGACTAACCGGAGTGCCTGTTTAAAAGCGAGAAGGAAAAGAAGTATACTGCATTACGCGTCAATGAAATAACTAAGGATTTGATAACCGTTGGCGGCACGGACGAGTCTCTTGTTGTGTGTAAGCTTCAGTGTTTTCACATTATGGAAACCTGCAGAAAGAAAAAAAAAGATCAGTGATCATTTGTTTGTGATGAAGTTGAACTTTTATGGGTTTAACTAATGACATAAAAAAGGAAAACATTTTCCTAATAAAAGTAAGTTTTGTTATGCAGAACAAACTTACGGCTCGATTTGTATCGATATATAAAAAGTCATGACAGCTGTAAAACATTTATGCCCACAATCCAAAACTCACTCGGCCTTTTGTTCACTATTTATTGCAGTTAACTTAAGAAATGTGAAGACGAGCTTCAGAAGACAAAAAAGGAGCTCTGAGACAATCCCATTTACTTGCATTAAAGAAACTTTTGATCGATGAAATGCATTCTCAATACGGGACATGTAATAAGCAACGGACTCAAACGTGTCCTCAGCAAGTCAATACTCAGTTTGAATGACGCCTTTTTACTTTTAAACGCCTACAGACATCCAACGTTAGACAAAAGAGAAACACACATACCTTTCGATGAAGGGGAAAGGGGGGAGGGCAAGATTATCTTCTTAGAAATACTTGGTACGGTTGAGAGCTTTTTGCGCCAGCTGCCCGCTCTCATCCGTTATTCTCTCCCAGTCCGTTTGACCCACCACAAAGCCGATTGCGCGCTTTCGATCCGCTTCCTTTTGCTCTTCGAGATCAGCCCAACGGACCTTGACAAAGCAACCACGGCGAGGTGTTATGACGGGGAAGTGGATGGCAGAACTGTAACGTCGTCTTAACATTTAACGTCAGAGCAAATGAAAATACAATACGTGACAATTTAGCTCTTTGCATTCACTGGCTTCCCTCATCGTTGGGTATCTGAACAGGACCAAAGCTGAGGCTCTAATTACCCGTTTCTTTCCTGGTTCCGACATGCGCGTGGCATAGTCGTCCGGCAGCTGAAGGTAGTCCTCCAGGTGCTCCATGTCTTCACGTTTCCTCTTGCCGCCGCTCCCCAGACCGTCCAACTTGTCTGCAGGGATGGAAGATCACTGCAGCGGTCAGTCCTCTGCGCCGGGGGAAACTTTAACTAACATCTGTCAAACGTCAAATTGTCCACGCAAATAAAGGGCGGGCGAGCGGCAAATCAGCACCATGCGTCTTAAGCGACGTCCTCCTTCACAATCATTTAACGCCGATCACATGGACACCGCTACAGAAATGACGACCATGTTATAGATATTTACATCCAGTTGTCCAGTTGGACGGGAGCTTACGTCAAAGGAGGCCCGCTGTGCAGGTTTTTTCTTTATCCGCGGAACCTCATTGTACATTTACCAGTATATAAAACACGCGTGTTCTCCTGTGTTCCATTTCAAATACCTGCCGATCATTGAAACTCACATGGGAGACACCAGAGAGACCAATCAAACCAATATCACCGGAGACATTCACACCAACAAAGAGGAATACGGAATACCTACCAAGTTTGGCCTCGGATGTGTCCATCTCCCATTTGCTTTTTGGAATGTAGCCCTATATTTTATAAAGAAACACTGTAATGGTTAAACATCCGGGTGACACAGGGGGGGAGGAGGGGGAGAGAAAGCGGGGGAGGAGCGGGGGGCTGAAAAGAAAGCAGACTGGTTTAACAGAAGTGGAAAGACAACAAAGACTACTGGAGGATGAGACTGCGTGAGGACTCTTCTGACTAACACATAACGTAACACTAGATATGCAGATATTTTGATGTGGCAAGTTAAGAGAAACTAATGTGTTGAGACTAAAGCCTTTGTTGCAAAATAAAAACAAGGAACGGATAAGCTCAGTCGGCTCTCGGGAAGATTAAAAAGAAAACGAGCACTTGAGCCTCCGACCCTGTAGTGTGTCCGTGTGAGCTAACAAGGTGTACAGGACAAGGAACAACCCGCCTGTGGACGAGTTTGCAGTGCTGCTGCACAAACCTGTACATGAATATTAGTTTTAACCCAACATGTGGCTGTGTAACACACTAGGAAGCACGCTTTTCCCTCACCGACCCGTAGCGGTCAAACAGAATTGGTGCCATTCGGCTGGCTAGCATTAGCCAGTTCTTAAGTAAAGACACACCTCTGCGTTCTTTTGACTCCCTTAAAACCACCGAGTTGAAGCCTGAAAGTGACATTCGTGAAATAAACTTCAACCACAGCAAATTCTGTATTTTTTCTAAGCTTAAAATATGAGTGCAACTAAGTGTTGGAGGAGGCTCTAGAGTCGGAATCCTGACCGGCATGAAAGCTGCACGTAAGTAATCAATTCAAAGAGACGACGCCTTCACAATGCACCTGGCGGGATGTGAATTCACTGTGCTTAATGAAACTCTGCCAATAACTTATATGACGGATAAACAGGACTCTGCAACATGTTGTGAAATGATTAGAATTGCATCAGTCAAGTTCTCTTATTGCTTTCGTTTAGATGTTTCAATCCATTTTCCCCCTTTCTTAAAAAAGAACACAGGACCTAAAGACGGGCTACAGTCTTCGATGTGTTGTAATGTAATATAAAAGTCACATTTGTGACATTATCTCTTTGTGCCGTGTTTATTTTATTTTTGTAATTCACATCGGTGTGAATGAGTATTTTTGTAGGTCTTTTAAATTCGGTGACAAGGAAAACATGTTTTCCATCGTATTTCTGATAAGACTCCTGCTCAGGATGAAGATGGACGGAGCTTCATTAGGACATTCATAAGGAACACGGACTGTACACGCCCACTCAGTCCTGGCAGAAGTCTCATCAGGCCCAGGGAGTGATAACATTAATGTTTGACCTCACGCTGTGTTTAATTCTGGTTCAGGCGCTCTGGGCTTTAACGTACGACCTGAAGCTTTGAGGATAAAAGACGCCAACATGGAGCTTGACAAGATGGTTAATTATTAAAATTAAAATTAAAATTAAAAATTAATTATTCATTAATACCTAAATGCACCAAGACGAGACATCGTCTCTCGAAAGACTTTCACTGAAAAAGATGTCGCTCAGAAAAGCGCATCTGCTTTCAGTGTGAATATCTCCTGTGAGCACCACCGCTGGATGTGGTCGCCAGGCAACAAAAGAGCTGACCACATCCAACTGTGATGTCAGGAGAGGTTAATAACAACACAAACATGATTTTTTAGAATTGAATTGAATGTCAACAGCCACAGTTTATAAAACAGCCAAAAAAGGTGACATTTATCAGCAAACACCACAATGTTCCGAGGTCTGAGTCACAAGCAGCACCTTGAGGCGCCGCAGGGCTCAGCGCTGAACATTGTGCTGCGCGGACGCGTCGCAGTGTAGGGACGGTGTTTGAGGGATGCAGTGATCCAAAACAAAGTGGGACAGGGCTATAAAGAAGGGGGGGGGGTACCACGTTGGGAACCCCACTAGGAGAAGGGATCGATGCAGCTGGACACAGTAGTTCTGGAGCTGTGAAGCTTGCAAGTGGAACGCATGCTTTCTTGTTGTGACTGTCGTTAGCCATCTTTTAGCCTGATTTTGCTCATCTAAAGCATCAATATCAACGCAGAACATAAGGCAGGATCACTTTTGTATGATTGTGGTCACTTCCACTGCGGACTGCGTTTGGGAAAGCTTGACAAAAACTTCAGTGCAGAAAGGAAACTTCATTTTGGTTTGTTTGTTCGTTCTCTGGATTTAAAACAATAGAATAAATCTAAAAATAAAAATTTAAAAAGCAATTACCACGGACGATTTACTTTACCATTTTGGTTGATTTACTTTTTTTTTTTAGACCTTTGATAACAGACCACCAGACATCTTACTTTTGTGTTACAGCAGCATTACATTTTAATTTACGGCCCCTACAAACAATCCTTTTTTCTCCTCTGAACTTTAATGCATATTTCTTCCACCAATTTGTCATCATCTTGAATTTTGTGCAAAAATTAAATTTCAGTTTCAACGTGAAATCCACGATGATGCAGCATTGCAGAATCATTTCAAAAGGAATGACCAATAATTAAGAAACCATGTCTTCTTAAAACTCTCAATTCAGTTGTGTTCATTGACCGTGCGGTACTAACAGTACCGGCCTCACGACGCCATTTGAACCCCTTTGGGCTGAATCAATTCTTATTCATATTTATTCGACTTCCAGTAACTCCTGAATGAGAGATCTCTCTTTTGCTGCTAAATTCTCCACAATGTCCATGACCAGCTGGTGCCCGGTTGTGTCTGATGTTGCTGCTGAGCAGCTGCTTCACGGTGGCTTAAGAGAACAGTGAGAGTGAAGAGAAACAGTAAAGGCCTAAACATGAACTGAAGCGGAGAGGAGCTTCAGATCAATGCCAGGGACCCTTCTCACATTACTCTCCATTGACATTCGATACTTTGTTGTTATACAGGCGATTAAGCAGATTTTATGTTTGATCATAAGGAACCTTTGCTATCGAGGCCAGTTGCATATCGTTTTTGCAGATTGTTTTTTTTGGCACGTAAATACATTGAAATTTGCACCGCTGTGCAGTTTGGTGCCGAGCTTAGTGTACTCCACCTATGGACAATGTCCCTGAAGGTGGTAGCGTAGGAAACATTAAGTAACAAACATTAGTATAACTTAATAAAATGTGTTACTTCAGCTTTCAAGATCTCATCAAATTGTCAACACATTTGAGTAAAATCATTAACTGAAGGCTGATACGAGAATGTCCATCACTCGGATAAACCTGGATAAATAATCATAATATCAGTTTTAAAAATGTGTCCAAATCGGAGCCCCAACACTCTCGGGTGTTTTTATGAATGCATCTGTCAAAATGTTCCTTTATGTTAAAGGCAATATTCACGTCCTCTTTTTAACATATGATCACATGTAATTATTTGTTTCTTTTAAAATGAGGGAATTTTAAACTTTTCAGTGTTTTCATAATCAAATTGAATGAGAAATGTGTAAGCCATGATTACATTTCAGGAATATTTCAACTCAAGCTTTGTCTTTGAATGCGTTTAAAAGTCTTTCCTAGAATGAAAATCTAACTGCAGAACAATCCAGAGTTAATGAAGGACATACGTTTTGGAACACTTTGCTTGATGGTTGAACTTCAACAACAAAACGAAATATATAACAAACTTTTTTGAAAAACCCTCAAAGTGAAGATGAAAATCCAACTTCCAAAGAACAAAATTCACAAAAACGAAACTAACCAGGCAACCTTGAAACTGCTTCCTTTGTTAAAGGACTATTGTACCTGACATTTCATTTTAGGCAAGATTATTTTTCTAGCTCCATTATATTTTCTATTTTTTTTATCATTTCTCTGTTCTGCTCTGGTGTTCCTTTTCAAATGACTAGATACGCCTTACATGGAAGATGGAATTACATAGAAGTGACAATGATTCTAGAAGCTATGTGGCAATAAATTTAAGCTTTTTGTGTCCTACCAGATCACCCTCTTCTTCCTCCTCTCTCTTCAGCTCCTTGGGCTCGTCGTCAGGATTGAAGTCTTCCATTTCGACCTAACAACACAAGTACATGTTGGTTTGGCTGAGTTACTGAAAAAGGCATTTTAATGTTACAAGAACCGTCGGTTCTTAAAGACCTCACCTCCTCTATAGCAGCATCCTGAAGCAGGGACCGGACATCCAAGCGCACCATGTGACGTGGCGAAGGCTCCCAGTTGTTGGACATCTGTGTGAAGAATGCTCAATTCAGAAGTGTATAGTAAATGCGGGGAGCTTTAGTCGCCATTCCTCCCGTTACAAATGCATAGGAGGCTGTAATAAGATATTACAGACCTTCAATATATCCTTAAGCGATCGCCCGTGGACATTTCTCTTTGCACATGTTTGAGCGTCTGTGGTGATTTCAGCAAGATACACCTTGAAATAAGAATAAACCTCTTTAGCACAGGGCCGATTGGATGAAGGATAAGACCAGATTCTAAACACATTCATGAACGCAACTCACCTCAAAGCCTTTTGTTTTGGCTGCGCTCCAGAACTGATCAAAATGTTTAACCCTGTCATTAATTGTGTCTAAAATGATGAAGGGGAAAAAGCCGTCATCGAGAGTCTTCTTAAATGTTTTAAGCATGCTGTTCCGGTAGGTATCTTCCATCTCCGGTTCATACTCATACTCAAGAACCTGCAAGACACATTTTTTATATTTTATTGAATTGTTTACAATAATACTTGTAATAGATATGCCACGCACTTTTCAGCACTACTTTAGCAGCACTACTGTTATTGTTGCATGTCGGACTCACCTTGTTCTTGACCCTTCTCCCAGTGTCTGGATCTTTCTCTACCTTCTCAACCTCCGTCATGAAATAATCATCCAAAACAAGAACTCTGGGAGGCGCACCGCCACATTCAACTTCCTTATCCTTAACAACATCAACAAAAATAGAGAGCAAAGATTTGAAGTTTAAGTAAAAAAAGAGGACAATACCGTTAGATCATAATTGCCCTTTGATTCGCTGGATTAAAGCCACTTACCCGTATGAGCTTTGCAACGTGACCTTTTCCGCTTCCTGGAAGCCCTCTCATTATGATGACAATCTGTTAAAATGATTCACATTTGTGAGCACTTAATATTATACAACAAAAAAAAGTGATATTGTTAAATTGAGAAACATTGCAGCAGTAACAAGTACCCTTTCAGGACGAGATGATCTGCCTGGCGGTTTGAGGATATCGTCAATATTCTTGATTTCCGGCTTCCTCTCGACTCGTGGGGCCGGCTGAGGTGGAGGTGGGAGGGATGGAGCAGTGGGAGGCCCTCGGTCTTCTGGGTAAATTCTTCGGTCTGTTCATTGCAATTCAAACATTTGTATAAATGGCACTAGTCTTTCCTGGTTGTAGATTTGCCTTTTTATTAAAAGATCAAACTAACGTGCGATTTACGTGTGAACTGAAAAATCTACCAAACACGACTGAAGTGTGAGAGCGCACGTCTGTGAACAGGCGTGGGAGTGAACATACCGTAAGGGGAGGAGCTATGGCCGTAGCGCTCAGGCGCACTGCGATCGAGTCCGGTGCGCTCGTATGGAGGCCTGTCGTAGCCGGGCCTTCCATAATGTTCCTCTCGATCACGACTGTCACTTCTCGACCTTGCGCGAAGATCCCGCTCTCTCTCCCTGTATCCTGAGCGCGAGGGAGGTGCCAGTGGAGATCTACGCAGGAGGAGGAGCATTGTCAAGATTTGCTTTGTCGACAGGTTTTCTTGATTCAAAGTGGCACACACTGGCGACTAATCACAAAGTATTGCCACAATGTGATGTGGTACCTTTCTTCAACCATGGACTGTATGCTTGAATCAAAAACAGAAAAATAGGAAAAAATATTACATATGTACGGAAGCGGCATGCTTCCCCACAGTTAGGAAAAAAGGGGGGGTCAGAGTTCACCATACCTGTCATCTTTCTCTCGTGGGACATATCGCTCCCTCTCATATCGGTCTCGTTCATATTCAGGTTGTAACTTTTCTCTGTATAATTCCCGCTCTCGGCTGTACTCCCGGCGGTCCATGTAAGGGTCCAGTCGTCTGTCGTAATATGGGTCTCTGCTGTAAGGATCTCTGGGACCCAGAGGTTCTGAGACAATAACAGTGTAATACACAATAGTTAGAAAATTTGAAAAGCCAGCTTTGTTGGAGTGGATAATTCGGAGACTCACCTTTTTCATAGCCCCGGTCTGATGGTGTCGGGTCAGGCCTCAACACAATCCTCTCACCATAGGCGATTCGCTCAACAGTGGCTCCAGGCTCTGAAACATTGAGTGTTAACGTCACCAACAACGTCCTCTCGTTGCATCGGTTATATGTTCATTTTTGCTGCACATACCGTGCCCATGCCCATAATCCACAGTCTTTGGAATCATTGAAGGTTTGGAGAGAGAAGGCTGGTAATCTGTGGCAGCAGGCTTTGTATCCCAGGACACAGGTTTGGGTACAGCGGTCTGTGCTGCTGCAGTCATACCCTAAGGATTACATATTTATTCCTTTATTATGAGCGTCACATTCAAATTGTAACTCTTATAATGTATGAAATCAATTCATGAAAACATGAGCAATCCTGCCGTTATTACAGCAATGCACCTCAATAATTGGGCTAAATAGTGGTAGTAAAAATTACCTTCAGAACATTCCTAACGTCTGGCGGGATCTCCAAACCAAGAAGACCAGCCGGAAGCTCAGACAGGATGTCGCTTGATGCAGGCTGCGGTTCAGTACCAGGTGTCTTACACTCTTGCAACTCCCTTTAGACCCAAAATAATGTCATGTTAAGTTCACCTAAAAGTTCCCCAAAATGAATTTGGCCATTAAGTAAAGTAGGTAATATTCTAGCAAAACAAATAGCTGGAAATAAAATAAGGCAGCCGTCTGCTTCAATCACTGCGTGCAAAGGCAAGCATGTTACCAATAGAGAAGAAAATATCTACTCTTTGTTGTTCTGTTGACAATACACATCAGCGCGACATAAGATTTTAGGAAGATAGTGGACTACAGTTACAACAGCAACGGTACACATAAAAGAGGATGAAGGTCTCACCATCCTGCTACATTAATTGGGAAAATGGGAACGGCAGTCCATCTCCTATTCTATTTCTTTGGGTGGATATTTACACACCTGGGCAATTAATTGCACCCTGCACATAATGTGTGAACCTACATAATTATCTAATAATCATTAAAGGCGGCCAAAAAATTACCTGATGAGTTTAAGCTCCTGAGCAGCTTTCAGGATGATCTCATGCTGACGTTGGGAGAGAGCAAGTACATTTGCCCCACTTGTGCCTTGTGATGCCGGATCAACGGAGCTCTCTTGCAAGTTTGTGACAGCTGAAGCAGGAGACAAAGCGGGACGTCCATCCAAAGGAGGCTCTTCCCTGTGCTCATCATAGCGGCCACTCCGATCCCCAAATTCAGAAGGATACCTTCTCTCGGGGGGTGGAGGAAGTCTTGACGGCCTATCCCATTCTGAAGGCGCTGAGTTGAGTGGGTATGGTGGTTCTCCCGTCCGGTACGGTGGGTCGGCCCCATAGTCATGAATTCTAAGTTCTCCTCTACCCCGATCATGTTCACCATAAGGATACGGCTTTCCTTTTTCTCTTTCCTCTGGCCAATTGCCATCTCTGTAAGGCTGTGGTGGTGGCATGCGAGGAGAATATTCACTCGCAGGAGTGCGGTCTCTGTCATATTCAGACTCATAGTACTTGCCGTCATGCCCATAGTCATCAGGATGATAGTCCTGTTGAGGCCGCCAGTGAGAACCAAGTTCCCCATGACGATAATCCTCAACAAAACCCTCACTATGTCCCTCTTCAGATTCCTTCTGTGTTGCACCTGGCCGCCACATGCCTCTTGCCATCCCTCGACCCATAGTTCTCCCCCTCATTCCTCCCGAATCGATCATCTCATGTGGAGGCATAAGAGGACCTCTGCTATGCGGTGATTGCCACCCCAACTCAATGCCTTCATTGTATAACGAATCCTCCATGGAATCCATCATTTTGTGAGGAGGTGGCCCGCGACGTCTGCCTCTTCCTACGTCGGAAGGCATTGGATGGCTGTGGGGATCTTGTCCATGCTGCATTGGATCCATTTCGGTATCGTCAATTTCCATTCCATGGTCTAAAAGTTCATGATCCATTGGACCATGTGCTGGGTGAGGGGGCCGTCCTCGTCCTTGGTGCATAAAACCAGGATGACCAGGTGGGGGACGACCCCGGCCAGGTGGAAACGGGGGTCTCATGCCTCTCATTGGAGGTCTAGTTTCTCCCCAGTAAGGATACCCTTCCTCTGAGTACTCTGTGGATTCAGGATCTTCCCAGTACCTGTCCATTGGCCCTCCTCTACCCATAGGCGGTCCCCCTCTACCCATTGGCGGCCCACCTCTACCCATTGGCGGCCCACCTCTACCCATTGGCGGCCCACCCCTGCCCATTGGCGGTCCCCCCCTACCCATTGGCGGTCCCCCCCTGCCCATTGGCGGTCCACCCCTGCCCATTGGCGGTCCACCCCTCCCCATTGGCGGGCCCCCCCTGCCAATTGGCGGGCCTCCCCTGCCCATTGGCGGGCCTCCCCTGCCCATTGGCGGGCCTCCCCTGCCCATTGGCGGGCCTCCTCTCAGCATTGGCGGGCCTCCTCTCAGCATTGGCGGGCCTCCTCTCAGCATTGGCGGGCCTCCTCTCAGCATTGGCGGGCCTCCTCTTAGCATTGGTGGGCCTCCTCTGCCTATGGAGAGTCCTCCTATTGGCTCTTCATAATACTCTTCCTCTGCTGGGAAGTGATGTCCGCCTGGCATCCACATTTCTTCGGAGGGCTCTTCCAATTCCTCACCATCACACTGCTCGTATGAAGGATCTTGCCAGTGGTATTCTTCCTGCTCTTCGGGTACCTCCACATTCGCTTCTGGTGGCATGTAGTCATAAGACATTTCTTCCACGTCCTCTCCAAGTGGTACAGTGTTTGGTCCCCTAAAATTTCCAGGGCCCCTCTGCCCACGTCCTCGTCCACGCACTTGGACAGGTACTGGAGGCAGACCACGTCCCCTCCCTGGGGGAAGTCTTGGTGGATCTGGTCTTGACAGCATTTGGTCAGAAGCTTGTGGCTTCTGTTGGATTACAGGGGGCTTTGGAACCAGTGGGGGTTTGTTGTTTGTCATTCTTTCATCTGGTTTGAGGGGATTTTGTGTAGCAGTACCTTTTGAAGTCCCACTAGAAGGACCAGTTACAGATGGAGTACTGTTTCTGGGTTGGACATCCTTGTCATCATTAGCAGCGTTATTGTCATCTACTCCCTCAGAGTTTGGTATTGATTGCAATGTCTGAGGAATGGGGTCACTTTGGACAAAAAAGCCCTCTGATGCAAGCAAGTTGTCATCTGTCAGATCGTCAGCATTGGCCTTACCAGCTGATTTTGGTTCACTTTTTTCTTTTTCAGACTGAGGCAGGCCAGATAACTTGGAATCCATAGTGGCAGGTTGTTTAGTAACTTGTTGGTCTTTGGGCTGGGTCACTTGCTGTGGTTTTTGCTGAGGTGCAGGTGCACGTTGAAAAACAGGTGGAGTAGTGGGGAGCCGTGGGACCTGCTCAAACCTAGGCTGCTGTCCAAATCGAGATTGGTCAAACCTGGGGGGACCATCAAAGCCCTGCCTAGGTTGGTCAAATCTGGGGGGACCATCAAAGCGCTGCCTTGGTTGGTCAAATCTGGGGGGACCATCAAAGCGCTGCCTTGGTTGGTCAAA
The DNA here is from genome assembly GCF_964276395.1 of Gasterosteus aculeatus. NCBI lineage: Eukaryota > Metazoa > Chordata > Actinopteri > Perciformes > Gasterosteidae > Gasterosteus > Gasterosteus aculeatus. The sequence goes on from NC_135706.1 coordinate 11,069,564, forward strand.
TCTTGGAGAACCGTCAAATCGCTGCCTGGTTTGGTCAAATCTGGGGGGACCATCAAAGCGCTGGTGTGTTTGATTAAACCTTGTGGAGCCATCAAAGAGCTGCTGTGATTGGTCAAAACTTGGAGGACCATCACAGCGCTGATGTAATTGGTCGGACCTTGGGGGACCATCAAATCTCTGCTGTGGTTGGTCAAACCTCGGAGGACCATCAAAACCTTGCCTGGGCCGGTCAAATCTTGGGCTGTTTTCGCTGGGAACTGGACTAAAGAAATTGTAAAAAAATAATAATAATTAATGATAAAGATTTCTATTAGCATCCCAGTGACAGATTATCAACATAAAAGAAAACATTCATTGTAGCCATAAAATACAGTAATAACCCACCTAAATACTAAATAAAAATCTTTTGGCATTTCTTTTAAATTTAGTTCAGAGTATAACTACGTAGATATAGCCAATATTCTCGCTCACTCATGTGGGTTAGGTTGAGGCATCAGCATTCATTTGAGAATATTGATTACCAATTGCAAAGGTTCCTTGTAATATCTTGAAATAAAACCCAATCACAGTGGTACAAAAAAACTCTACTTACCATGGACCTCTGACACTGTTGATGCTTGAAGGCTGACTCGGGGCGGGACCCGGGGGTCTGACTCCTATGTTGGCAGGGGCCGCTCCTCTGACAGGGGGTCCAGCAGAGGATTCTGAATGTGTCCCAAAACCAGTTGGCCGTGAACCTTGAGCGTTTGGTCCACCACCGAGTGGGGAATGCTGCATAGCTGGCTGCTGCTGCTGCTGCATCTGCATGTTTTGTCCAGGGTATGGGCCAAATTGTCCCATTATACCACTACTAAACTGGCTGGAGGGGAATGGCACCATGGCAGTGAGAGTAGCCACCCTTTCTTGAAGGTGGGCATTGGTGGCATTCATTTGCTCCTGCCACTGTTTCCATTGGCGCTCATAGTCCTGCAATTGGTCTTTGTGGGGATAGGTCTTGAACTGCTCATACCACAAGACGAAAGAGTGATCCCAGTCTTGGAATAAAGGGGTGAACAGCTGCCGTTGAGTTTCAAAGTGCCGCAACTGCACTTCAGCAGACATTGACTGCAAAAAAAGAACATTCAGTTTCAGTTATTTCGTTAACTATAATACAGGTGAATGCAGAACAAAGAAATCATTGAAACATGGCGTGCGAAAATCAAAACATATCGGCCTTAAAGCTGGTGCTGGGGTTGCAGAACAGATTAGTTTGCAGCTAAAACTCCATTTCCCTCTTTTGGTTCCAGTAAGTATACTATTCTTGCTTCTTCACCTTTTCATTTTATATAGCAATCATCTTAAGAAAATAAAAAAAGTGTAAAATAAACCATTTAACAGGCCTGGAATAGTTTCAAATTCCCTTACGGTATGAATTTTTCACATATCATCATAGCCATAACACCCGTTGTCAGCTGTTCAGGTGGCCAGAGGTCCTTTTCGGCATCAACGAATGAATGTGTGTACTCTTGATAAAAAATACCTTGATATACCACGATACCGCCAGAAGCATACAAAATCACCATAATCTGAATTTTTGGCCATAGCGCCCAGCCCTACCATTTACCCACCTGGAGGTTTACTGGTTGCTGGATCAACTGTTGGTATTTTTCCAGGATGTGCTGAAGCTTTTCATGTTGTTGCATGAGAGCCTGGTATTGTAGGCCTGCTCTCTGTTGCTGCACCTTTTGCCACTGCGCTGCTGCAGCCTGTAACTGCTGTAGGCGGGCAGCCTCCTCTGGATCTTGTGGGACCTCAGGCTGTAAACATAAACAAGATTGGTAAACATATGTTTTATCACGTCTGTGAATTATATTTCACTATAATATAATGAAAACTATAATGGATGTGCTTGTTTGAAGTTATCACAGAAGTTTGGGTTAGCTATCCATAAATATGTGTTATGGAACTTAGTGTTACCAGGGATTTCTGTACATTTTCGCTTAATATTCATGCCAACAATATCAACTATTTTTGTTTCAAACACTCTGAAGTCAGTAAACCCGCCGTAATTTGAAATGAGATCCTTTTACTTTGTTTAAAGCATTAGCAGCTCATCTGTAAGTGCGTTCATATTTGCCGGGCAATACTTGATCGACCGCCATCAAGTGACCTCACTCAAGGCTGCAGAGCAGATTTGGCAGAGCTTCTTCTGGAGCCTCAAAAGACTTTATACAACTTATTTAGCGTATGCAGCAGTATTCCCTGAGACCTGCATACATTTGGTTGGAATTCAGTTTTTCCCACGCCTGTAACATAAAGGTGAGGCTTACCCCTGCCTCATCAGGCGGTGGAGGTGGTGCTGGGGGCTCCTCTTTAGGAGGGGGTGGAGGTGGTGCACCTTTTTGTGGTTCTGATGGAGGAGGAGGAGCTGCTTTGCCGCAGGGTGGCGGCGGCAAAGGACCATCCCCCTCTCTCTGATTCTGTCTGGCTTTCTCTTGCTTCAACTTTTGTAGGTTTTGAAGATGTTGTTTATACCATTGTTGCTGTTGCTCCTGTGTGAAACAACAACAAGGGCATCTGTCAGACAAAGCACAATAGGAAAAGTGTTCTCACTTTCACAATGCAAGTGTGAAATATTGCTTTTGTTAAAGTGTGTGACCTGAACACCATTGATTCAATATTTTAATCAATCCAATTTTACTTGTTCATATTTCCCTTTTCTGAGAACATATATAGTAATATATATAGTAAAGGAAATGTGGAAATATTCACTTAATGCAAAAATAATATTTTACAAATTTGTAAAATGACCATAAATGTAAATGGTCTCTATTGTATTGTGCTTTTCTAGTCTTCTGACCACTCAAATTGCTTCACAACATCATTCATTCAGTCACACAAGGATGACAGCAGCTACCATTGACAGTTAAGACTTTACCTTTTGATTTTGTTATAAGCCACGTAAATTCTTGCATTACTGTCTATTACAACACTATTTCCACCCAACCAAAGTCATCATTAAGGTATATACATATTTATTTATTATCATCTGCTCTTTACTATCCGAAAGATCACAATGCCCAAATCCAAATGGATATAGAACAGCAGACTGCCCACAGCACAAACTGATATGGTACCTGCAGAAGTAAAGAGTTCTCATCCTCTGTCGTGGATGCAGAGGTGTTGGTGGCCCCTTGGGCTTTGGGAGCACCGGGGTTCTCCGGTGGTTTGGATGACTGGGGCTCTGGAGGTGGAGGGCCCGGTTGGGGGTTGTTGGGGTGGGCCTGCGGTGGAAGGGGCGGAGGCTGTGCGTGACCAGGATGAGAGGCAGGTGGCCCTCTGGGCGGCTGGGTGGGCGTCTCGTCTTTCTGATAGTACGACAGAGCCCCGCCACCACTGTCAGGATGTCCTGGTGCTTCTGAATGCCACGTCGATCCAGGATACCCGACCGATTGTCCGCCACCGTACGCGTTGGCATTACTGCCGTGGTGTAACACGGACTGCAGCTGTTTCTGATGCAGCATCTGCAGCTGCTGCATCTGCTGTCTGTGCTGCTCCTGGAGACTGGAGAACATCGAGCCGCCGGACGAGGCTTCGAAGCCGCCGAACCCCGGTGCCGGGGCGGCGTGGCCACCTCCAGGCGGCCGGTGGGGACCAGCTCCAGGAGTCCCTGCAAAGTTTTGGGACTGGGGTGCCCCATAATTGCCCCAGGATGGATACATTGTTTAAAAAGCTAGGCGGTGACCACGGCCTTTGTGCGGGCCTGAGTGGCTAAAGGCTAACAGCTAACGTTAACCTACCTCTAACAGCTAACGTTAACCTACCTCTAACAGCTAACGTTGCATATTCATTTCCCGACCGCATTGAAATAAAAAAAAGAGTATAGACACAAACTCCGTTGCAGGAAATGATGATCCGTTGGATAAATAATTGTACACGGATATATAAACAGAACTAGTGTTGTGAAAGTATGCTACAAAAACGTTTCGAGACGGGGATCCCGTTGGAAGTGAGCCTGATGCTAAAGCGCAACACGCTCACTGATGACGGAAACACGTCATAAGAAATCAGCCACCACTTCCGGTTGAAGGACAAATATTTTGTTCACAAATGCAGTTTTTCTAAAAGAACAGGATGTATATAATAACGTAGTTATGAAAATAATAAGAATCATAACAATTGTTACTATTTTCATTTGTTTTATTGATATCATTATTGTTATTAAATGAACACATACACAAACAACATCATTTATATGTCATAACAGGTTTATAGGTTAATTCTAAGTGTCCCTCTGTGGATGCACTGCTGAGTTTTCAGGCTGAAAATATACGTGACATTCCGATGAGTTGACCCGGGACCTGTGCTTTTACCACAAGAGGGAGACATATACAAAGACATTTCTACTCAGAGAGTAACCTTTGTCTAGAAAAACAAAACAAAAAAAAGAACAAATGAAACGTCCTACATGTCTTTGTCACATATCAACAAAGTTGATAATATAAATAACAATTCATTTTATCCATTCCAACAAATATTCTATTCTATCCCATATGTGTGCTTATTACTCAGGCACCTGAAATACCATAACATGATATGAATGAATTGACAACAAAACTACATGCAACTACTCTGCTTCCAATATATTCTTCATAAAATAATAAATTAAATGTAGTCTATATTTTTTTTAGGTATGTACAGCCTCCATCTGTTTGTTTTTACAGACCAACTGTGTGAGTTCAGACTGTGTTTAGCAACATAAAACATAGGGCGAGAGGGAGACCAGAGGAGGGTAAAAGACCAGTGACTTTAGGTTGCCCTTGAGGTCTGATACACATAAGAGTATTTTTTTCTTAAGATCACCAGTAAATCTGCATTAATTTTGACCAGAACCACTTAAAAAGAATCGTTAAAGCGGATTAATCAAGCCCGTCCTGTTTAATGTCTCCCGTTAATTAGTTTGTCAGCAGTGTTTTAATATCGCCTAATGACTTCATATTTCACTGATGACATTAAAGGGGTGTTAAAAGAGGGGAAATGGCCCATTCAGGATTCAGTTCTTTCGCTTAAGACGCCCTCGATGAATAAGACAAGGTCACGGAGGCCTAGCCTTTAGGGAGAGATACATTATCAGAGGATGGGGCTGGGAGAAATCCCATAGAGGAAGCTCTCTCCACTCTAAAACAGCATGACGGGCACAATGTGATACAGTCCTGTCTTAGAACAATACAATGCACAGGGAATTCATGATACAGTTTAGGACAGCCACGCTGCATAGGATGGCAGGCTAACCCAGCGTGGGCGACAATGACATGATACCGGGGACTAATGCCTCGTGCTTTTGGAACAGAAGGGACTGATTGCGGTCATTTGTGTATTGTATTAATCACAATACCACTTTAAGCATTTTCTGAATGCATTAGAAGTTGGCCCTTTTCAATCTACATCAGCACTTTCTCAGGCTTTCTGAGCAGGAACAAAGAAATCAGAAATCGTAAAGTTGTAGCTCACAGTATTGAGGACACTGCATTTTCTCTGTGATGAAAATCCTATGTTAAACAAAATGCTCAATGGAAGCTAATGGATCCCAAACAAGTCCATGCGCTGCTTCCAAAATGCTTTGTTTGACAAATCAATTTTCCCATAACCCGGTGAGGAGAAAAGTGATGCGGATTGATCGCCCCCCCTGACTTTGTTTCCAGAATATTGTTTGATGGCTGGATAGATTAATTGGTATGACATTTGAAAGCCTTCTCTTGACTGTCAGCATCCAAGCCTGTATACGCCAATCGAACCTCGGTCTAATTGTCTCGTCTATAATACCCCACTTCGCGAATTAGAGACGGTGCCGCTATAAACTATTCCCAATGTAACACCCAAACATCATCACACTGCTCAATCAGACCCGGGTTTGAATAGGGGTGATGCTGGGCCGATAACATAGAGCGCATGAAAGGGCATCACTCCAAAGTGCCGCGCCAGCACATTTTCCTCGCAGCACAGTGGTTCTGAAACATACAAATCAAGTCGAAGCAGCTGCTCCAAGTAAATGTGGTAAGCGGTTCGTGCTATTTGAATCTTAGTTACGAGGCTAATGTGAATTAGAACAACTACAGTGAGGAACACAAAGAGAAAACCATCTAAATCAATGACCTTGACAATGCTTGTATGTATGTTGTGCCGTCATATCTTGTATTTAAATATGTATTTGCTTTTATATATAAAAAAACAGTGTTGCTTGGAACATAACCAACATTTCTATTTATTATAGATGAGTCACACCAACAGAAATAGGTAGCAGATAGCTTAGATAAGAAAATGATGATGATGGTCGATTTCAGTCTAAGGGTCCTGGTTCCTTGCAGGCCGGCTCACTTAATTTATCAATTAAATGTTGGATAATCTTATAATATTTATATTTTGTCTTAATGTACATTGTTCAGCCAGGGGTCAGTGTCTGACTCTAATGGTGACTCAGCAAATAAGGGAAGAAAATGTTAAAAAACGTCATCCAGTGATGTATTCTAGATAGAGTTAAAAATGTCTGCTTTAAATCAAATATTAAAAAGGGCAACATTTCTACCGCCACGGTCCTGGTATTGAATGCAGGTCAGTTTTGGGCTGAGAGAAGATGCACACGGTCTCCCCCTAAAAGCTAAAATAGTCAATAATCTGTGGTCCACATCGTCCCGTTGTTTTTCTACTTCCACAGAATCCTAGACTGCAGTTATCTGCAATTCATCACCCTGTATTTGTCATTCACAAAGACTAATTGCCTGACTTGACTTCAATTTTGTGGGCCGGGTTTCTCACAGAGCAAGCGGCTCGGCGGCCCACCTCCCTTCACCCGCCGCTCCTCCCTATCACCCCAACACACCCACTTGCCTTTGAAAAACTGTAATTGAATGAGTTTATGTCGTCAAATTGATTAATCATATTAATTTGTACTTATTAGTGGGATGGTTGAAAGCGATGACAATTAGATTAATGGAATTAGTTAATTCTTCTTACCCACGCCGTGATACTCCCAACTATAACAAACCAGGAGGAAGAAAAAAAGCAGAGAAAGGGGGACTGTTATGACAGAATTGGCAATCAAGATTTGGCTGCTAATTGAATGTCTTCTTTTATTAATGATGAGGTTTATAAAAAAGACCTTGAGAAAGGAATATTAATTGATTAATCAACGTGTTTCAAATTAAGGGGGAGTATACAAAGCACAGGTCTGAAAAATGTCTCTCATATTTAACTGTGGAAAATGCTGAGCTGTCTTTCACAGCATGCAGAGATACCTCATGACCGGTGTTTCAATTTTCCTTGTTGACTAAAATCTTTGTGAAATGCTTTGTAGAAGCTTGCTGTTTGATATAATTCATAGAAGTATCTTCTAGTAAACTGTGATTCAAACTAATGTATTTGCATTTTATTACTAGATTTTCCAAACAAATTGGTTCAATAACGTCGTCCTCACATTACGGGGGAAGAAAAGACTGAGAATTCACTTGTCAGTACACGTTGACATGATTAAGAGGCTCCACTGTAACAAAGCAGACTGAGGTAAAGCAGTAAAAGCTGGAAGTGGCCTGACCACAGATCAGTTCTGCAGAGAGCCACATGTCCCAGAGGGAGCGCAGCCAGACATTCATCACGCCCGTTGGCCTTTTGTGGAAAAACAAAACCCACATAAATATATGTAAATATCGGTAAACAGAGCCTTAGATGCCTCGAGCCGATAGACTGCTTTGAATTTCATTACGCAACAAGCTGTCCGGCAGTTATAAACGACGCTCGTGAGGAAGAAGTGATGGTTCGACGCGATAAAGGAAAATGTAATAGTTTATGCCACCAGAAAATCTGATTGTAACGTCCACACTATTAGAAAGGCAGATAAAAGCATTTATGACAATTTGCTCTGTGTCGTAAAGGGAAGTGGTCCGTTTGATTAATACGAGCAGCTGGCCGGCTGCAGGTTCAACAGATTGTGTTGTTGCATATAACTTACAGAGGCGGTAATGGGCTGGTTTATTTACAAAAAAAATGTGACACGTGAGATAAGCAGAATTATGAATAGCACACTCTGCATTTACAGAGCATAAGGTTTGATATGCATGGGTAAATGTCGGTGAGTAATGTTTTTGTTTTTACTGGAGAAATATTCCCTTTGATGGCAATCTGATATCTGCTCATGTGTTCTATACAACATTGTAGGTTTGTTTCCACATTAAAAAATAACATATAAATCTTTCTCATAGTTATGCTGGAGGGATGGATTACACACTTAACCCTTATCTACTGGGTCTGCATTATTTTTACAAAAGTATATTGTACCCAGATTTGTTCATATGAAGGGAATTGTTACCAGTGAAACGAAAGGGGATCTCCATTGATTTCACACATAAAATACTGTTTACAATTCGTCACTTTAAATAAAAATAATGCCACTTCAGTCCGCGTTGGTTGGGGTTGAAGACTCTCATCTTTATTTTAGGCTTATTACATTGTGGTCAATGTAGGCTCAGAGCCACTCACACCTATAACTTGTTAGGCTCTAAAATGGCCTTTTTATATGTTTTATATAGGGAATTCCAACCTGGTAGCCTACCTAATAATATTTTTGTTAATGTTCAAACATACGTTTAACAATTATGCTATCTCAATTTACGCATATATTAAAACCAATGACCTGACAATGAGACTGATGCACTTACTGACAGGATGCACGTGTGCTTCGGCCACTGAACTGCACAAGGTGAATCTGCACACCCACAGGATGCTGTTATTGGATGCCTATTCGGCAATACCTGCCTGCAACTCCAGATCCCTAATGGCCCCGTTCATCCTCAACTGACCGCTCATCTTTTGACCAAACCCCCGATACGTTTCACTGCCCCGACGTCCCGCTGACAGGGTCCAAACCCGTCTGTTGCCAGATGTATTGACAGCCGTCAATGTTAGACTTGATCAAATGCTACCGCACCAGTCAGGGGCCATCAGTGGTCGAGGCGTCCTCATCGGCAGGATCTATCGTCTCTGTTTACACGGTCCATCCTCTTTAAACTGGGCTATTGATCTGGGCCCGGGTCATGGGGGTTTGGAGGTAGGGAGAGGTGGAGGGGTGGTGGACGGAGAAGGAGGAGGATAAGGACGCAGAGGAAGAGGATTCCCATGGGTGTCTCTGGTGCCAGTTTCTTCTTATTTAGCATTTGACCCTGCTCGTGGCTTTACAGCTCAATGCGGATGCCTTATTTTCAGCATATAGTCAATGGCTGCCAATATTGGGAATGAAGACTCGTCACTGTTCTTAAACAAAAGCTTGCAAATCCTCTAAACAAACTTTATGCATTTGAGGTCGAAAGTTTCATTTATCCCTCCCAAATTCCTTTCGTCAGGTTCCTTTTTGACAGAAAGATCACATCAATCCTTTTTCAAATCAATCGTCCTGCTCAGCGATGCTCTGGACCTCCAAACTTGCCGTTCATTTACGGGCCTTTCCCGCGGTCGCCTGTTGCTGTCGTTATTTTACAGCTCTGCGCTGCAGTCCATTAGCAAGCAGAGAGCCGATAAACCATCTGGCCGGGTTCCTGAAACAGATAGCAGCCTCTTAATGGAGTGAAAAAGTAAAAGCAATTAATGTCACATTAGCACATCACTAATAAAGCCGGCCCTCCGGTACGCGGCGGAGGGAATAATCGGTTCGGACTGAGATGCATCCCAACAACCTGCCACTGTTAGCACCACTTGTGAGTAAAGCCGAGATAGCAGATGTCACTTCCACAGACAAACGAAACACTTTTACGTGAACAGATAACTCAAGGCGATGTCAACTTCATTTTTTCATATTATTTGAACCTGTACTCATTTATTTGTTTTGCCTCTTGAGGGCAGCACGACAATCGGTCATCACACTGACATATTATCCCCCCAGTGAAGCTGCACTTGTGGGTCTTGCCACTCGGCAATATTCAACTCCATTTTAGTCCTGTTTTTACACGGTCTCTTAAGCTCTCTTAAGCTGCTTTATAATCCATCAACTTTGTCAGAGCAAGTTCAATGTTAACATTTGCAAATTTATACCAAACACTGCTGATAGCTGATTGGATTTTTGTGAGGGCCTTCAATGTATTCTGCTTACCCAAATATTACACCTAAACAGGTCCCCAGATGCAGGCAAATGGGCCACATTTTGGTTTCAAAAAAGCTGCCATAAGGAAATCCGTGCTGAAATGTTACTAAATAGTAAACCCCCGTGTTTTCTCCTGAGCACCAAAAGCTGTATTAGTGATAGAAAATTCACAGTAGATGCTGTTTCGTTCTCTATAACAAACATGGCACCTTCTGCTAAGTCGCCGTGTGAGCTGACGAGTCTTCTGACCTCCATGAGTCCGTCACATTGTTGTCACGACCTCCCTGCCTTTCAGCTCTTGTCTCTGAACTGTAATTTAAACTTCACACAGCCCCAGCTTACGTCTCAAGAGCTTTCCCCAAAACAATGCACGTCCTCTCTGGTTTGAACGAGACCGGGGCTTGAAGATCTGGATTAATTGTTGTCTTTTCGCTGTGTTTAATTATCAAAAGAGCAGAGAGCACCGTCTTCGCTGCTGACTAATTCCACCATGTTCCGCTAATTATGTTGTGTTAATAGAGGTTTTTCTGTTATGGCGACACGCTCATTAACTTAGCGGTGACACTGACCTTAATTGGATAAGAAGCCATAAAGTCCCGTTTCTTTGATTAGAATGATTGCTTGGTTATAAACATCAACCCTGAAACTGGTTCAAAGCCCATTAAACAACATAAGATGTAACTTACTACGATGTGTTAATAAAGTTCCGTATGTTCCCTTTTGTATCCCTCTCGATGTCAACACATTTATAAATACAGTATTACAAAGTCCACATTATAAAATCTCGTCATCATAGCTGCACGAACCAACACAAAGAGAAACTGAGCACACAGTGAATTCTTCTTTGTGAGGGGGAGATGTGTCGCTTCCTGCTGCGGACTCAAGATACGACGCAGCTCCGTAGGTTTAATAAGGGTCAGTCTGGAAAGGGAAGCTGGAGAAAAGCTCCAAAATGTCAGACACTGCGGCATCATCACTCACAGTAAATGGGCTTCTGCTTTCCCAGCGTCTCCCTTTTGTCTTCCTTGTTGTGATCCTCCTGGGTCCGGCGCACGCCGGCGATGCTGTGAACCGATGTGCAATTATTTCAAAGCAGCTTGTAAAAACGCAAAAAACTTCCAGGTCATCTGACGTAACAACGATCCAAATGTGTGGCTGAATTTTTAATTTATGCAGAGTTCAAGTTATCCTAGTTAAGGCCGAATCGAAACCGTAGTCGACCACGTTGTCAAATACAGCCTGCCGCCATGTTCACACATAAACAAAGTTAATATCAAGCACAGCTCCACGTGGCAAAAGGCCCGGCACGGACAGAAAACAGACTGATGCCACTAGTGCTTTCCCTGCTCCCATACCCACACATGCCCTCAATTACCCTACGAGCGCCACATGTGCAACATCATTAATACGATCCACTAATAATGGCGGCAAGCTTCATTGGCCGTGAGTGAGATTTGACTAATTACTGTAATTGTATCGGAGTCATGCTCATTAAATATGAAAATTGTGTTCTGTGAAATGAATGGGTTTTCATGATCACTCTTGCATGGACGGGGAAGAAATAAATTAGAGAACAGTTTTTTCGTTGCGCAATTAATGACAGCACACACAGCTACCTGCCACACCCCGCGGTCTGGCACGTCTGTGTGTGTGTGTGTGTGTGTATTTTTGTGGGGGTTCGGCATTACTTGTTGCCTATGATTTTCTTTACACGTACAGTATGCATGACCTGCTTACCCGTTTAACGTGGAAATGTTAATATTGCACAGAGCATATAATTACGATTTTAATGATTTTTCTCTTTATCTTTTATACAAAAGTTGTTCAGCTACATTTTTTTTCTTTTTTTTTTCATTTGATTTTATATTATTCACAGCTTAGATTAAAATGTCATTTCTGTTTTTATTATTAATCCACTAAACCGTAATGTGCCATTATCATTGTCATATGTGAAGGAAAGTGACCATGTTTACAAACGTGAACATACAGACCACTAAAATCCATTTCATACCATACACTTCATTCATAATCTTTCTTTGCCACAAGCAATTAGCAGTGAAAAAAAAACTTCTGGTTCATACACAACAAGATGTGCCCGTGACTCTTTACTGTAACTTTTGTTCATACTTGTTTCCATCATCTCTGGGGATTTCAGCAGCTGTCAGGGCTCAGGAGCCTAGACGACAGCGTCTGGGAGCGGCTACGTCCCAAAGGAACAGCCCCCCCCCCCCCACACACTTGTTTCTGCATGCTCAAGTTGTTTGAGAGATCCTGTAATGCAAATGTGGTACTTACCTTTAACCGCCCAGCAACAAAACTGTGTCACTCCCACAGCCTTCTGTGAAAGCCCTGATTTTGCCGAAGGAGATATGGAGGTGAGGAGAGGCAGGTAAACAAAGCACAACGTGGAGGTCAAATGCTAATGAGAAGTCCATTTGTTACGTCTGGCTCCCTCCAAAGGCAAAGTAACAACGTCAGAGGCGCCCAGACTTAATAAATCATCCCAATAAATAATCAACTCTAAGACTCGGGAAAGACTTGATGGTATTCATTGTGTGCGCCGCCTCCAATTAATTTACATCCGAGTCCTGATTTCTCATCGCTTAAGAAAGCAAGCGGATTGCAAGTCCATTTTTTCAGGCCTAAAACGCCCCACCATATAATGTCCATCTGCTCACTGGGTAATAGGGTGATGCCCAAAAAGAACCTCACTTTGAACTGTACCGCAACTTTGCTTTGGTCGAGATACGAGACTCGAACAGATGCACAACCACGAGGGGTTTGCAGCTGTTGCAGAGGCCTCAGAAAACGGACCCGCAGCTGTCCCCCCCCCTCTATCCGTCTGGGTCCCCGAGTGAAAGGAGAGCGAAAGACAGACGTGACTGATGAGGTGATGACCAACCCAGAGAGACACGTGCATCGCAGGTAGCAACGCACGTCTGCTTCTTCCCTGCTCTCCCCCTGCATCAGAGGCGGCGACGCACTCCGCGGGCCGCCTACAGATGGCGCTCAATTCATTTTGGAGGAGACTTTTCTTTTACTCAGGGCTGTCCATCACAAAGAGCCACAGACCGCATGGTGGCTGCAGAGAAAAAGGCACCCTTACCCGTCCGTCCTTGAGCCAGGAGACAAGTGACGAGGAAAAAAAAAAAGAGTAGATTCAGCATGTATGTGTGCTGTAGCCGGGAGCCATAAATCATGACCTTCTTCAATTTACACAGGGAGCATATTGATGGTTTCCTATCTCCTCCACTCACTCTCACCTGGTTACATTGTCAGACACAACACCATGACTGACACTTTACAGCCTATTTTCAGTGGACTCTCACCTCCTGCCGCTGAATAATCCTCGCCCGAGGAAAGGGAAGAGGAGCGCGGCCGTACGGTGGTGGTGGTGGTGGTGAAGGTTGCACTAACGGCGTGATCATGGATTCCCTGAAAGAGGAAGCCGACAAGGTTGTTTGATTAACAGACCGCGGCGGGACAGTGTCAATGCCCCTTCTTAAGCACGGCCCCCCCACCCCCCGGCGGCTGGAGACGATTTAAGGAGAATGAAACACGGTTGACAAGATGGAAAGTCACTGTGGGGACAGCGGGCCGTGCCCTCATTCCTCCTGCATGACTGCAATCCTGCGAGCAGCACAGTGAGACACTCACGGGACAAGTGATTATGGGATTTTTATTTTATTTATTTTTCTTTCAGTTATTTATCAGTGGCCCTTGGGTGTCAGCAGGGGGGGGGGGGGGGCGGCTTTCCACCCACCACACTACTGCAGAACAATCCACAAGTTAATACGCAGTCGTTATTTCCAGCAATAATACGGAGTGGCGGGCGTAGCCGCGCCAAGAGAGTAAATAAAAAATGAAAAAAAGTGACAAGCCCATTTATTTCTTTTAATTCAATCTTCTGTTGAGAGATCTTTTCGCTGGACATCATAGTTGATTTTGTTTAAGGCAATGGTTTGTGGCAGGCTGATTAAACACAGACCCCCCCCCCTCCCCCCGTATTGGCTGAAGTTGAAAGCCCAGTAAATGAAATGACTTCCACAGGATTGCACCACAAAGGAAGGGAGTGTGTCAGATGTGCATTCAGCCAGTGTTGTAGCCAACGCAAGGTCAAACGGGACACCGTGTAGACAGCTAACCAACTGACAGTCGGGACAGGGGGATGCTGTTACACCCCAAGGCACCGCCTTGCTTAAGCACACAAGTGCACACGGACAGATGCACACATGCTAGCCGCCGTTGGACTGCACATTTCATTTGCCACGGCCGTGCCGGAATATAAGTGGATGGAAATTATTAACGTACGCTATTATTTGAAGACACCCATTGAATGTCAATCTCAAGTGGCAAAAAGAAACTGCAAAACATTTCTAGTTACTGTATTACATTTATTTATTATCAATGGGAAAGACAAGACCTTTTCATGTTTATTAAGCTTTTACAGTTTAGACCTTTTTAGGATTGTAAAACAAACTTGAGGAGGGTTTCTAACTTCAGAAATAATCTTTTTTTCTTTCATCCAATAAACATATTCTTCTTGTGAGAAATTCCGATAAAATGCGTAGTTTGCTACATTGTAAAGTGTCAGCATAATTGCAGAGGGAAAAGACTCCAATATGGAATTTAATTGACTTGTTTAAAGCTAAAACCAGCGGTCTAATTCCGTATCCTCGCGTTTATCAAAGAGGTTGTCAAACTGACACTCAAAACGTTTTATAAACCCAAAGATATGGTGTTGGTACGGTAATCCATGGAGGCAGAGCAAGCAACACCCCCAACTTCTCC